>NW_026516361.1:0-89651 GCF_025602895.1 Polychytrium aggregatum
CGACGAGCTCGTGAGTAGACGCAAAGACGGCTTGCTCCTGATCAGCAGCACGCTGGTGCGAGCGATGCAGCTTGCCCTCGTCCAACACTGAGCAGGCTTTGCACAACCAGGCAGAGCAATACACGTACGACGACTCTGAGCTGCGCAGTCGCTCAAATACTTCGACCACTCGCGGTGTTTCTGGACGGTCTCTTCTTGCGAGTTCCGCAGGCTGGCCTCCAGCTCGGCAATGACGGCATGGCTCTCACGCTCGGCAGCCAACAGCGTGGCGGCGTCGTTCATGGAGGCGCTAGAGTGAGATCGCAGGACCTGCACCTCGCTCTCGGCCTCTGAGAGCTTGGAAGTGAGTTCCCGCTCGATGCGAGTCGCTTTTGCTCGTGTCGGGCAGCCGACTCGCAAGCTCCTGCTTGATGGCTTCGTAGTGGCCTTGGAGGGCTGCATATTCTTGTCGCAAAGTCTCGAGCTCCAGCTCAGTCTCGGATGGCTCGGCGTTCTCCTGTTAAGATGCGCGGCGCCCAAATCGCAACGCAGCCAGACACGACGCCAAAATTGCACACCGCAGTCCGACAGAGGCGAATGCACAATGCAGTAGATAATATGAGCCCAAGGGACATTAGTCGGTCAGTGGCGCGAGTAGAAAGCAGATATACAGCCGACTCGATGTCACCGCCAGTGCGACGTATCTATGGTCTTACAGGTCCATGGGACGTCCCACACACCTCAGACCACGAAAAGCAGCGAATCTGGCGGCACCGGAACGGTACTCACGTCGATGGATGTCAGAGCGTGAGGGACGAGGTCGACTTTCTTGGTCTTGAACTCGGACACCTTCTTGAAGATGGGGGAGGTCGGCGCCTTTTCCAAAGGCGAGAGGCTCTGGGGATTGGCCGTCTGGGTGGGCGAGCCAGCAGGGCTGGACGCCGAGGATGAAGGTGGGGTAACATGCTCCAAAGACAGGGTGGCAACGGTTGTCTTTGGGGCGGCGACTGCCGCGGGGGCCTCGGCCGGAGGTGCTTTGGCAGAGCCCGTGCGAGTGGCCACGGTTGGCTTTGCGGTTCTGGTTGCCGAGGGCCTGGAGGAGGCAGTCTTGGTGGTTGCCGTGGTTGCCGTGGTTGCCGTGGTTGCCGTGGTTGCCGTGGCTGTCGACTTGGAGGTGGCCGAGGGCCCGGTGCTGGGCGACCGGACCGGGGTCTTTCGGGCGGTGGTCGAAGAGGTAGTGGAAGTGGCGGCGGCAGCTGGCTTTGCCGTCGACGATGTGGTTGAGGTTCTGGAAGCGGGCTTGGCTGCAGTCGACGTTCTTGTGGTCGAGGTGGTTGCTCGGGTGGCTGCAGTTCGCTCGGTCGACAAAGTCGAAGGAGAAGTGGTCGTTCTGGCCAGAGTCGACGGCTTCTTGAGAGGCCGCTGGATCCACCAAGGACAAAGACGAGCCGATGGATGGTCAGCAGAACAGCAGGGCCGAGCGGCTCAGAAGCGATGGATTGGCGATGAAGATGGCCTACGGATCGCCGAGCCACCGACGCAGCAGCGCAGGGCCGCCAGCGCAACATGGCTGGGGAGCGACACCCAGCGCGAGTTGACGGGGAGCATGCGAGTACCTTTTCCGTCGCGACTGAGGACATATCGAGAGACGGGACCGGCGGCGTATGGGGGGGGTGATAGGAAACGGCTTGGGACGACGATGGTCTAACGCAAGCGTCGGAAGGACAAATGCCCAGAGGAGGACGGAGCAGGCGATGGCCAGAAGAAAAACATGCAGCCGCGCAAGACAATAACGCTGGAGGGGAGCGAGAGACAGACGAGATGTGAGCGGGGGACAGCGGTAAGCAGAGCACACACAGCAACAGTCGCCCAGCGAGAGCGCGCCGAGAAGGAGGGCTGGCTATGTTGCATGGCCGAGAATGGTCGGGTGGGCCCCAGGACAACAGGGCTGTGGCACACATCGCAAAGGGCTCGCGCGGGGGCGTCACACCAGCGGGTCCACTGGACAGAAGGGTGGCTGGATGCCTGATGCTTGCAGACTGGAATGACGCTCGCAGACTGGAATGATGCTCGCATGGCCGAGAGCGACAGAGCAATCGGGGCACACCAACTGGGCGCACCAACTGGGCATGCCAGCCGGGCATCCCGTCTCGGCTCTCCCGCTCTCCCATCCAGTCAACCGCATTCAAACATACACTCGCCCGCGTGCTCCATGTTCTGTGGTGCGTCGCGCGTCGCGCTGTCGCACACATGTCGCACAGCCCTGTCGGGTCACCTGTCCGGCCGAGATCAGTGTCACATGGGCTGCATGTGTGTGTACTGCCACTCACGTGCATCGCACGGGTGCTGTGCGACGCTGCGGCCCCGAAAAAAAGCGAAAAACTGGTCATTCGCGGCCAAGATCGTCTCCAGCCATCGCCCGCTCTCCATCTGCCCCCTCCCCGGCTCGATCGCCACCCACTCACACGATGATCATGCGCATCCCAACACGACCGGCCCACATCCGGCTCTTCTCGACTTCGTCGGCGGCTCGGTCGGCGGCTGGATCACGCATTGCTGGCCCAATCGCAACCGAAAGCCACTGGGTTCCTTCCAAGATCGTCGGCAACATGGATCAGGACGGACTCAGCCGCTTCGATCTCGATTTCACCGAAACCTGCGAGTGGACCAAGGAGCTGCTGCTCAAGATGAAGCACGACCACGCGCTGCTAAAGTCCTTCCACAAGGAGTACCGCCCGCGAAACCTCAAGGACGGGCAGGTCGTCTGTGTCGAGACCACCCATCGGTTCACCTACGATTTTTCGAAACCGCAGCCCAAAAACTCGGCCGTCTCGCTCCATGCCCGCGTCAGCGAGCTGGGTCTGTCACCAAAGGAGCACCACAAATTCCTGCTTCTTTCCGGATCAGACTACGATCCCTACACCGACGTCGTCACCCTGACCCGAACCGAGGAAGACTCGGCGTATGTCAGGAAGAACATTATTGCGGCACATGATATCCTGAAGCGGATGATTGAAGAGTCAAAGGTAGCGATCGGCTGTGATGCCAAATGCCCGAGACAGCGGGTGCGGTGCTTGCCCCCGACACGATGGGTCCGAATCTGTCGAATGGGCAACAGCTGCCAAGTCACCATGTGAAGGAGTGTGTGCAGGCGATCTTGCGAACGAGGCCGCGAATACGATCAAAGACGGAAACACAGTGCTGATCTGCTTCCCATTTTTCTTACATCTTTCCAGAATGCCCAGGATACGATGGAGGGAGTTCCGCTTGACTTCCGCCACATCAAGCCGAAGCGAATCGGGCTCGAGTTTCCCAAGGAGTGGCTCAAGCCTGCAAACTCTGAGGCTGCGGCGCCTGCAGAACCCAAGGCGTAGAGCCGATCAGTGGACGATAGCATGTTATGGAAATACACAGACAGTCATCACCAGTCGGCAGCGCATATGTGATGAGTCGGTACTGGGTGTCTTGATTATCGCATGGCGCGCAATCAGCCCCGTCTTTCGCGGATACTGCTCTGACCCGAGCATTGTTGCATCAGGGCAGTTTCCCGCTTCGGAACAGACAATCAGTGTCTCTCACGGCCTCGCATCCTCGTTGCCGATCGGGCCTGCGGAACCTTTCATGTGCTCATGCTGCCGACACTCGCCATGGACATGATGGGCCTTCCCGCGCACTTTCCTCATGCCCAGCGCGCCTGTTCCCGCCCGAGCGCTGGGCCGTCTGTCTGGCAGGTGTAAATCCCGGTCCTTTCCACAGCAATATTGCAGAACAGCTACCCCGCGCTTGCTGCGGACGTTTCGTAGATCAAAGCCCATCGAAGCTGACCTCTCGTTGATCAGAGGTCGTTGAATTTGCTCGTGCGCTCGATTCACACCACCGCCGTCAAGCCATGCACGGCTCCTACCGGAATATCCATCCTGGCGCCATCAACACGAGTTGCTGCGATGACTTACCGGGCCGGAGTGCCGCAGAAGTTGGGCTGGAGCGGCGCTCCTGTGCATCTACTGAGTCCAGCGAGAATGCCAGTCCAAATGCACCCACGGGCCTATGGCTGGCGAGTCGCTTCGGCACCCACCAGCCAATTCTAAGCACCTGCAGCAGCGGAGAATCCTCGTCGGCCACCCAGACCGCCGAGGTTGATCCTATCCTTCCCAAGGGCGGCGGCATGTCTGGTCCGCGGCGTCCGTTGCTCAAGGGCCAGCGTCCTCGGTTTATCAAATTCGGTGCTGTGCGGACTCTCCGGCATCTTGGCCATTTCACGACACAGTCATTGCGGAGCCGCTTCTTTTTCTGCGTGGGCGCATCCTCGTCCTGTCTATTGGTTTTCTCGCTCACCTTCATATTAGCCCTACTCACGATCACACCGCTGGTGTACCTGTCGATTGGCGAATTCAACGACGGAGAAAACGATCTGATTGTCTCGCAGACAGGAGACAATCGCATCAACTACACGCTGCTGTCGTCGCTGCTGCCGCAGTTCGGCAGCGAGTACTCATATTCCACGCCGCGATACCACGACATCCAGTTTCAGGTCTACTACGCCCCATCGTGCGGGCTGCCGTCTCCGCCCAGCGGGCCCTCCAAGCAGTTTTCGCAGTGCGTCTTGGAATCCGACAGCTGCCTTGGGCAGCAATGCACGAGTCCGGTATGGGTCCACTCATTCATCCTGGACTCGGACCGCGAGAAGGACCTTGGGATCGGCCGCACCTGGGCCCTTGGTGCTCTGCAGAAGAACCAGGTCTACATTGGAGCCCGGCTCGCCCAGCGCTACGGTGCATCCGTCGGCGATACGCTCTATGTGGCTCTGGACTACCGCACCCTCTTTCCCGTCCTCATGACCAGGGTTACCAGCCAGCTGCAGCACCCGCTCAATCAGACGGCCCTCGACCAGCTTTCGTCGCGACAAGTTCTGAATGTTCCGTTTGTGATATCTGCCATATACGACGAAGATGCAAGCAGCAAGATTGGCCGCTGGCCGCCAAAGGAATTCATGATGATCATGGAGCTGTCGCCGTTCATGGACTCGATCGTGCCGTATCTGCCGGCAAGTCTTCCCGCAGCGTTCACCCAGCAGTTTCGGCAAGCAGCACTGCTTCGGACCCAGTACGAGCAGATCACCAATGTGATCTTCTCATGCGCAATCCCCCGAGTGAGCTGCTATGAAAGCGCCGACTTTTACAACATCGCCCAGGACCTGGTCTCGTGGGCCTCCAGCTTGAGCTTCATCATCAATGCGACCCTCCAGCTTCAGTACGACTACCAGCTCCACCTGCTTACTCCGCTGCACAACGCATCGATGCTGTCCGGCTATCTGCAGCTGTTCTTCACCTTCATCCTGGTGTTACTTGTGGCTCTGGCCTTCTTCTTGCTCAACACCAACCTGGCATATCAAGTTGAAGCACGCACGTTCCACTCGGCTGTTCTGCGTCTCATGGGCATGGGACGATCGGGGCTGGTGTCGATGACGCTGGTGAGTATGGGCTGTAGTCTGGTAGAGAGTGGTGGTTGCGGCGTTTGAGACAGCGGCTGACGTCTGTGCCTCCTACTCTCTCACTCCGATGTGCCGTCCTGGATCCGCCTTCCCGATTTCTGCCGTTGGCTGCCATCGCCTCAAGACAGGCTCGCTTTCTGCCGCTTTGCCCGGCTGGATTCTCGGGATGCTCGTGTCCCAGGCTGTCTACATGTGTGGCCGTGTGGCCATGAACTCATTCATCGGCATCAATCCCCCAGTTGTCCTGCCGACAGAGTGTATCCTGCTTGGAACATGCGCTGGACTGGTCATGCCTGTGTTGGCTGCTCTCGCGCCAACCGCCCGAGCTTGGAGCCAGACCATCGTCGGAAGTCTATACATCTCACGATTCAGAATCAGCAGCATGTCAAAGCGATCGAGATCAAGCCACGGCCACAGCTCGCTGCTACGCACCAATACCATTCTGGCCACCCTCATCAGCATAACATGCTTCATGGTCTACATCTACCTCCCAATGTCGTTTGCTCAAAATGACACCAACACAACGACCTTGATCATGTGGGCGCTGATGCTCGCTGTTCTGGCCGGGCTCTTGGCTCTGTCTTTGAACGTCCAGATCGTCTTGGAGTCGCTCATCTTGCACCTCGTCATGCTCTTTGCCTTTGCCGAGACCCGAATCGTGCGACAAATCGCCCAGAAGAACTTGCTGGCGCATCGGTCAGAGCACAGGTCAACCTCCCTCACGCTGTCGTTTGCTCTGAGCTTCATTATCTTTCTCCTCATGAGCTTCCAGGTCCAGATCACCATGATGGAGACCAGGTTTGTCCACATTCACGACCTGCATGTTGAAGCATTGCAGTAGCGCTTGATGGGACGGGTATCATTCCAGCGGATGGCATGGGAGCACGGCGCTGCTGAGGCCAGCGAAACGCCCATATAGTGCTATTGGGAGGCCCCTCTGCTCTCGAACTACCCGGCCTGACTGTCTCTCGAATTGGCCACCCAGTCCTGTCCAGAAATACGGTGCTCCGCTCTCGGTCTTGTTCGATCCGCCTGTCCACCTCGGCGACCTCGAGGCCCTCGACGCCTTCTCCACCAGCAACGGCAAGGCTCTGTTCGAGGTTGCTTACCAAACAGCGCCGCTGGACACTCTCGTTCCCATGACACTGATTCAGAACCCCGGCGGCGTCGTGGCGATGCCGGTGTCCGTTCAAGGCATCTCCGCCGGCTTTCTCACGATCGGAGAGCCGTCTGTGCTCGAGTTTGGCCAAGTTCGTGATGGTCGGTCGGTCGACCAGATTGGAGGCATGCTCGGGTCGTCCGGACTGCCCTTCATGCCGTGCGTTCTGAGCTCATTCCTCAGCGACTCGCTCAGGTGCACGGCCGGCGAAGAGGACCGCCCATGTGCGCTGTTGTCGCTCAACGGAAGCTCGACCAAGATCGCGCTCTCACCAGTGGCCTTTCTAGACAGCGGGTATTGCGGCTCCTTCACAAAGTACCCGACCAGCAACCCAACTTCTGTGTTTGTGTCGATGGCGAGTTTCTTGAATCTCAGCAGAGGCCGAGTTGGATCGCTCGAGCAAATGTCGATCCAAACTGCCCTCATCCGGCCCACCGATCTATCATCATCAACCAGCATCCGTCAATCGCTCTCAAGCTATCTTCCCTCGGGTGGGTCTGGAGCTACGATCGTGGATCTTCAGGACGAAGTGTCGACCTTGGAGACGGCCAAGACCATCCTGGACATCCTATTTTACTCGATCGCCGGCATCGTGGTGTTGATGGCCATGTTCAGCCTCAACACGGCCATGTGGGCCTCGGTCCAGAACCAGTCGAAAGAGATTGCCGTGCTGATGGCCATCGGACTCGGAAAGTGGGCTCTGACCCGGATCTACTTTTACGAAGGGTACACCGTTGTCCTGGCAGCAATCTTTTCGGGAGTAAGCTTCAGTGAGCCTGCATTCCGTCTTCGGGCCCTGCATGATTCGCGATTGCACGCCAATGACCTCGCCAGCCGCTCTTCCTTGGATCGATTGTTCATTCTACTTCTGCCCCCCCCCAACCCTCTGTTTCGTTTGCTTCTCGTCCTGTCCAGACCGCACTTGGCACATGCGTCGGCTATGGCATCGTCGGGTCGTGGTCGACCATCACCGGGACGCATATCTTGGTTCCATTCCCGTTCTGGATTGTTCTTGTGGCCCTCGGCGTTGCCCTCGTCTTTGTGATGGCATCGATAGCTTCGCCTATCTACCGGATTATCTGGCGGAGCCAGATCGTACACAACCTCCGCTAAGGATACCAGCCCGGCTCGAAGGAAGGCGAGCGACAAGGCGGTGAGATGAGGTGAGGCGAGGTGAGCAAGTGATTGTGGGGGTCGAGCAAATGGCCCAACTTTCTCAGGAGGTTGTGGGATTCTGCAGTTTCAATCGCATTCCCGACGGCTGAAGCCGAAATCTCTCTTTGCGCCTCCATTTACTCCTCCCAGTTACTCTTCCATCAGCACCGAGAATCAGTCAACCAAAGCTATGGGACGCACCATCTCTTTTAGCCACAAATGTTTTGTAGTTGCGGAAAATCGGATACTCGGTTGGGGGCGACCAAGTTGCAAAATCCTTTCGTTGGTGTCCGTCCCAGGATATCTCATCGGCCGTCACAACAGTGCGCGCAGTGATCGACAGTAATCAGCACATACACAGCTCCATGCAATCCACAAGTCGTCCACACTGACTTACAGCGTCCACAGAGGCATCGATAGAATGGCAGTGCTATTGAGACTATTGTTCGCATATCCTTTCGATATTGATCGGGGCCGACCTTTTGGAGCCATTCCATCCCTCGACCCCGACCTAGAAGCGAAAGATCATAGCTGGGTGACACCATGGAATCGAGTAGAATATATATATATGTATATCCTAGGAAGGTCACGCAAGCGTCGAGACAACTCCTGCAGCCGAGCGACTCCACCACCACCCCTCTCCCCCAGTATCAGGCTCGATTGTGGGTCTATCTCATCTAAGAAAGGAGGACAGAAAGAGGCAAGTGACAACGAGCAGCCACCTCAAAGGAGTCGAGACAAATACAGGCTCGCGCGAAGGATCAAGAAGCAAAGACAGAGGAGGCAATGGGGAGCAAGGGGATGGAGGAGGCGGGGGTTTATCTGCAGGATGCTCCAGTCGTCAAAACGGATGAATGTAGAGGAGTGGGGCGGGGTGGATGTGGATAGAGACCTTGGACACCGATGCCTCCAAGACCACCCCGAGGCTTGGCATTTGTTGCTTGATTGCGTCAGTGACCCTGCTGACCCTGCACCACGTTCCTGCGGTACTGCTCCGTCACACGCACGAGCATGTTGAGGGTGCCCAGCTGGACATCACACATGTTCTTGAGGAGACCGCACTCGCTTGCGGGAATGCCGTCGTTCTCGTGCAGCTTGAGAATGTCGTTGATGTCACCGGTGATGGAGAGCAGGTTGCTGAGGTTGCGCGAAACATAGTCGTAATGTTGCCGCGGGCTCGTGGTCTCGGTGGGGGACGAGGAGGGCAGGCCGATGGCTCGGATCAGCGGCGTACTGGCCGGGGCAGCAGCAGTAGTGGTGGTAGCAGAGGCAGAGGCAGAAGCCGAGACACCAGGTGTGACCGAAGCAGCAGTAGAGTGGTAAGCAGATTGGGGCTGGGTTGTGGCAGCGTTCGCTTGCGACATCAGCTTCGGCGTCTCGGCAGCTCGTTCCTCCTCGGTGCCCTGCTCGGTCGAACGCAAAAGCGTCTGGTCCGGTTTAGGGGTGGTTGCAGTGGGCGGCAGGGTAGCCTTGGACTCGACTTGGAACGAGGTCGTCATCGCCGGGGTGGATTGCAAGCCTGACAGGGCAGGCTGGGAGACTGAGCCGTCTCTGCTTGCCACCGTCGCGTCGCTGAGGGTCTGGCCTGACACTACTGAAACGTTCGAAGACGAAACCTCCTCGGTAGAGCCCAAGAACGTTTTGATGAAGCGCGAGTGATGACTGAGAGACGAGGGCAGACTCGGGTGAAGCTGCGCAGAGGGTTGGGTATCCTTCTTGGCCTGAGCGCTCGAGACCGAAGCCTTGTCGCTGCCGCTCGTCTCGGTCGTCTCTCCAATGTTCAACGAGGCAAAGCTGCCAGCCTCGGCCAGGACCGACCCAGAAGCGGCATGGGGCCGCAGGTTGTAACCCAGAGAGGGCGTCATGGCTCGAGGCAGGGCGGCGGCCAAGGCCTGGCGTGACGAAGGCGTTGTGGGACGGCGCACACCCTGCGAGCTCACGGGTCGCGGCGGCAGGCTCTGCATACTGGGTTTGCCGGCCATGTATCCGGAGGTGTCGTTGAGGGGAAGCGCGGCTGATGGAGCGCCTGAGCCTGACGACGCAAAGTTCAGGTATCGCGGCTGGTGGCCGGGCTTGAGGTCCGGACCGGAGAGTAGCGGCGGTCGCGAGAGCGAGTCCTGGGAACTCAGCTCCTGGTGAAGCTGCTTCTCGAACTGCGACACAGCCGAGCCGATGGGCGGACGGGCAGCAGTAGCAGCCGCGCTATCGTACAGCGGCCGCGACGAATCCAGGCCAGCTCCGGTTGCTCGGGGATCGTGCTTGTAGGGTGCACCGGGCCGGCGGCCATAGTCGGGGGTCTCCGGATAGGACTCTGCCACCTTGGTCAGGGAACCCGAGGGCCGGTAGTCGTTGGCGGTTGCTCCCAGCGGCAGCGAGTCGCGGTTGGAGCGGTAGCGGCCGGCATCATCCGGATAGCCATAAGCAGAATACGAGGGCTTGCTGACCCTGCGCTCCGAGTACTGGCTGCTCACCGACCGCGCGTCGTCGCCGTAGGTCGACTTGGGGCTGAGGCCGACAGCGTCACGGCCGATTCCGGCAGGCATGGCTGATGAATAGCTCGAGTATTCGGATCGCACGTCGTCTCTCTCGGAGCGAGCATAGTTGTAGCCAGTTTCGCTGCCGGCATAAGACGAACCAGGGTACCGCGGCTTGTCGTAGTCGCTTCGGCGGTCAAAGGATCGCAGATCGGGCTTCTTGTACCCAAACGAGGAAGCGCCGTTGGTGGCATCGTGACCGATCGAATAGGGTGCAGCCGGACGAAGCGAGTCAGAGCCATAGGCCGCCGGGCCATAGCGCTCGCGCTGCCTCTCTTTCTCCAGCTCGAGGAGGCGAAGACGCTCACGATCCCGCTCTCGTTCTTTGTCGCGCTCGAGTTCTCGGATACGCAGGAGCTCCATGTCTCGCATTCGTTCCAGCTCCAGGTTCTTTTCGCGCTCGAGCTGCAGCTCCCGCTCGATCTGACGCTCGCGGTCGTAAATGGAGGGATGAAGAGAGGCTGGCGCTGGGCTGGATCGGTAGTAGTCGGTCGAGTCGGCAAGGGGACGTCGCTGGTCAAAGTCGAGGCGGGAGGGCACGCCGCCAGGGAGATGGTTGTAGGGGGACTGCGGACGATCGATCGGGTGGAAGTTGGCTGGTCGGTAAGCGCTGCTTCGATCCATAGCGCTGTAGGGACGCTGCGGAAGCGAGCTGGGGTGCAACGAGACGCCTCGTCCTGTTGTTGGTGGACGGATGGATGGGACGGGTGACGAGGGTGAGAAAGCCGGAAGTGTTAGGACGTGAGGCGCCGAGACGGGGATGGGAATGGCTTGCGGGTCTGGCGATCGGGCCAATCGCCAAGGGTTGCCGTCCGACAGAGATCAGTGGCTGGGCCATGTGGAAGGACAGGCAAGCGAAGAGAACAGCAGCCGCAGGAGGGCGGGGAGGCACCGGGCTCGGAGGAGTTCAGGCTTGCGATGCACGAGATTGCGATGGCTATCGGTGCCGGACGACTGTGGGTACCGATTCATCACACCGAAACCTGCAAGAGCGAGGCTGCAGAGCTCGGTTCGCCACTGGGTCGGGCCGTTTCAGCCCCCGTTTCCCGAGCAGAGTAATTCGAGCCACAGCTCGGACGGCAGCGAGCCGACATGTGTACCTACCAGCGTTGTAAGCCATTATCACAAGTAACGGACGATGGTCTTGGTGGCAGACGGGGTGGCTGGTCCATCGACAAGAGAGCGGTCAGAAGCCGGTCAGCTGAAAGTATCGACATCAGCGATGTCACAGGGGCGAGCGTCGTCGATAGCAGCCTCTGTGGGGCTTGGGTGACGAGAGAAGTCTCCTGGCAGAGAAAACAGCGAGGATGCCTCGATGGCGTCCAGCGACAAGGGGCAGAAATCGCCCGATAATCGGAGCAACGGGAGACGGCTGGCCGGCCCAGAGACAGCGTGGGTTGCCGAGCAGTCCGCTGTTGAAACCCACCTTGGATTGAGACTGCGGTCGCAAGAAGCGGTGCGATGCTCATACAACGGCAGCGGCTAGATAGACCCAGGCCGTCGGCGGGACAGGACACAGGATGGCAGAGAAGACGACTTGCAGTGAGCCTTGGCGAAGCAGCGATGACGCAGTTCTTGTGGGTGGATGAGACGGGCTTGGGGAAGTGCGGGCCCAAGGAAAGCAGGAGACACGGCGAGAGGCCGATGGTGGACAACGAGGCCGAGGAAGCAGGAGAGCCGGGCTTGGCAGAAGGAGAGGAGCCGGCGGTGCCGAGGATGGCGGTAGAGCAAGACGCAGCAGAAGGCAGCAGAAGGCAGCAGAAGGCAGCAGGATCGGGGCTGCCGGTCCAGAGACAAGATGCGAGCAGGATCGAGGTGCAGCCCGGGCAAGATGCGAATCCAGATGGAGGCCACGATGGTTGGGCACGGCCGGGTTGGCCACGGGCGCCACGTCGCTCGGCGATCTGGCTTGGGCGACTCTGCCGGCCATCAACCGCCATCCGTCTGGCCGATCGCCCCTTGGTCCTCCTCGGTCCTGCGTCTCAGCCCCGAGCATATCCGTCTGTCTCGCCCTGTCGCATACCCCTCCATCCCGATTGACGACAGCACAATGGTAACGGCTCCAGCGGCACTCGTCCTTGCTTTAGCTCCTCGCGACTGCCAGAGCTGACTTCCTTGGTTGTCTCGCCTCCCTGAACGGCCAGTCGGCCATCTTCCACTTTGAAAGCCTCCTGCTGGTGATTTTGCTGCTCATCTGCACATGCAGCTACATCAAAGCCCAGTTCCCGTCTATCATGGATCGCAACCGAACAGGGTAACAACGGCCTCCTTGTCCTCGATGAAGATTACTCGCACTCGCATCGCCGGCGCTGTAACCGCAGTGCATGTGTCTCTGGAGGAGCGTGTCTGTTTTGGGTTGTGAGCGGCGGGTTAACAAGTGCCGTTGTTGAGTTGGTGGGATGCTCGGTTGATGGGCCAATGCTGAAGAAGAAGATGTATTCTTTCTTTAGGATACTCGGTCTGTTCTGGAAGCTCGGACGAATCGGTAGGAGAGGGGCTGGGAGGAAGAGGGATGAAATGCTGTAGTGCATTCTGTGGATGAATGGTGCCTTTGCCCCGTGGCTGGTTGTCTAATATGCATCGATTTTGTTGCCAACTCTTGCAGGAGAACGACTGAGCCCATATGTCTGCCTGTGCTGCATCCTGATGGCTGTGCGGAACCTCATTCCTTCATAATAAAAGACAAGCCCTTTATCGATACAATGGGATCCCCCCCCCTTCGGCCATGAGCTCAACGAACCAACGAGCCCAAGAGAGGAGTCGCCGATGCTGAGTTGGGATCTGCACTTGGTATGAAAAGCAAAAGAGAGCGATGCTGTTGGTGAGGACGAGGGATGTCTCCGATATTGACGGATACTCTGGCGATACAAACCGCTGTTGCGTGAGCATAGAGACCGGAGCATAGAGACCGGAGCAGAGTGACCAGAGCAGAGCGACCAGGACGTCGCTTCAATGGTATGTGGTCGATTTCCACTGCGACAATCAACGAGCCATGCCTTGGAGCGTCTCTCAACACCGCCGTGCCTCGGTAGAAGACCCCAAGAATGCGCCGAGATGACACGCAATATATTCAGACTGCAATATATTCAAGCTTCAATATTCAAAGCGGCTGTGGGGCTCTGCTTTCATGGAGAACCAAGAGAGGCTGTGCTCGCTCCCGCTGCTCCAGGGCCTGACAAAGACTAGCCTCAAGCTACTGGGGATGCGCTTGCATAACCCAGTTTCGGAAGCTCAGGTTCTGCGGGTAGTGGACAGTGTCGTCCTCGACGATCTGGAAGCCGAATCGCTTGTAAAAGCGGACGTTGGATTCGCGCTGGGTGGTGAGGACCACACGGGTGTGCTTGTCAACGATGGTATCGAGACACAGCCTGAGCATCTTGGAACCAAGCCCCTGGCCTCGGAGATCGCTGGGAACTGCAACCTGCTCGAACACCCAGGCGTTGGAGAGTCGGTGCTTGATCTGGCTGTCCCAGGCGTCCATGCAGCGGAAGAAGTGGATGATCGAGACCCAGTTAAAGAGGAAGGGCCACATCCAGAGGCCGAGCTTGAGCATGGTCCACAGGGAGGGCTTGCACATGGCCTGGGTATCCGGCGACGAGGCGGCCATATGGCCGTAGATGCGGTCGCCGGACTCGAGGATGAGCTGGTTCGTGGGCTTGCGACGCAGCAGGACGTACGAGGCCGGGAGACTCAGTAGCAAGCGGCGATAGAAGACCCAAGGCACCAGCCTGGGTCGCAGACGAGGGTCTGGGAACATTGCAGTCGAGAAGGACTCGTTGCCAAGGGCTTCGACGATCAGCTCCGAGACCTGTCGCAGAGCCTCCTTTTGGGGCTGGACGTCTTGGGTGCGAACCAAGACATACTCGAGGCTGTCGTCGACGAAGGCCGGGTCTTTCATGAGGACGGAGATGGGTCTTTGGGCAGACGATCGGCGCGATATTGGGACGTCGATCTGCTGGGGCGGCCGATAGGAAGGGGAGACGGAAACATTTGTATGTCGCTCTTGGACCGAGTCCCAGCCAGCATATCAAAACTAATTAACTCGACGACGGCAGCGATTGTCTTGGCATGGTCTGTGGGCTGTGTTGCCAAAGGAGATGCACAAGGAGCGAGTGCTCCACCGCTTCAAGCATCTTGGCAAGCCAGCACACATAATCACACTGGCTTGATGCTGCCCATGGGACCTGTCACCACCCATGACGACAGTAGCTTTGAGACGGCGGCTTGGCGGCATCGCGATCAGATGCAGTGTCCCGAGGTGGCATTGCGGCATTTCGGCAGCACTGGCTCTGCTGGATCGCATCACTGGAGGCTTCTCCCAGGAGGAGCCAGGTGTTCGCATGATGCATTGGAAGAGTCCTGCCAGCGAGCCGGTATCTGGGCAGCGCGAGGCGGATCGGATCTGGGCGGCCATCGGGAGGACACCGGCCCGACAGGCGGGGACGAGAGGAAGGGAAGCGACCGACCCGACCCGAAACGAAACGAACCGATTCTGGCGACGGCCGCCCATGCCGGCTGGTCACGGACGAGCCCAGGAGGCCATCGAGGAATCTGACCAACAGGACAGGCCGCACAAGCCCGCATTGACGAACAGCAGGCGGGGCCAGCACGGGCGAAATGTGCGCCCGAGATGCGGGAATGGAGAGTGCAGTCCGTTTGGATGGGGGCGTGACCGTTGAACAGAGAGTGTGCTCAAAGCCCAAGCGGCCAACGACCCGCCGAGTCGCAGGCAACGGCCGGCGCAAGCAACAGACGATCGAGCAGCGACATCCGCAGAGGAGGGGACGCGCCCGGTCGATAGTGGGGTCCGGAGGGCGACTGGTGCGCAAGAGTGGATATGCGCGGGAGCCGAATTGGAAGGCCGGGCGGCGACGGATCGCAACGGCCCAAGAGCGACTGCGTTTGCGGGGATATCGCGTTTCCAGATATGTATTCAAAGCGATATTACAATTTGAAGTCGTGCTGTTTTATATCCTGTGCGCTGGGCGATTGCGCCCTTTCATATCGCCATGCACCAGCCGGACAACAGGCCCGCCGGGGTTTGGGAAGTGCCCTCTGCCCTCGGTGCGTCGCACCTCTGTCCGGCCTGGCTCCCCGGACCTGCCACCGCCTGCCACAATGGCCCGCAGCTCCCAGACAACATCCGGGGACGATGGCAGTCGTCCGTCCGACGTTCCGCTCGCCACAGGGGTCCGCGACGCTGGACGGCTCGCGTCTGGGTCCCTCTGGCTGGCGGGCGCGTGTCCGGACAGGCTGAGGGGTGCGGCCTCCGCGCCACTGTCCCGGCAGCGCTCACGCGGACGCGCCGCGTGCTGCCGCGCCGCTTCTGGGCCAACACTGACAGCGACGGCGACTGCGCGTGTGCGACCGACGCGCCCGGCACCGCGGCCGATTGGTCTTGCGAGCCAGCGGTCCGCCGCCCAGAGCGCGCCCCCACCTGCGTTGCGTCCCGCGCGCCAGCGGTCCAGTCGCGGCGACACAAACACTGGCGACGTGACGGGCTTGGTTCGAGGGCAGACAGCACAGCGCGGCATGTGCCCGGCCACACACACACACACACGCACACATTGCAGTCGATTGCACACGCCGCCGGCTGTTCTCGGTGCCGGGGGGTGAGCCAAGGCAGACAACAGCGAACTGGAACAATAGCGACGGTGAGTGGGCCACCCAGGCAAGCGGGCGACTCTCTCCGGACTTGGGCACTCGAACAGCAGCGAATCCGCCAGGGGCAACAGCGCTGTTGCTGCTGCTGGAAGGGACAGCGCGCCGTGCGGCCTCAGTACCCCCCTCTGGTGCTCGGCCGGACAGGCCCGCGGGCGTGTCCTGGACTCCAGACCTCTCCCCCGATCGGGCGTTGATCTTATAACCCCCACGCATCGCCCTGTCCGTTTCTTGTGCTGTCGTCTGTCCAGAAGGTCGGTTGCCTCGTCCAGCCCGCTTCGTCCTGTCCCGTCTTTGGCCTTGGCCAGCCCGTCTCCCCTCCCATCGCATCCCATCCCTCGATCCCACACATCCCTCGATCCCGTCCCCATCGTATCTCACACCAGTCCGTCGTATCTCACACCATCCGACCCGATCCCGCCGATCGACTCTTTCTCCTTCCGCCGTCTCTCGCAACCGTCTGACTCGCTGTCTGTGCCTCTCCGCAGAGATCCCAAGCTCTCCCCCCCTCATCCACTCCCTGCCCCGCCCGGCTCTCGATTCCCTCAAGGTACAGTCGTCTCCGCTGCATCGCCGACTGTCTCCCATCTGTCTCCCATCGGTTCTGCCTGCTCTCCAACGGCTCGGGCATTCCATGCAAAGCCCTTGCCTCTTGGGAAGTGGAGTGAACGACCATGGCTTTGCCCCAGCAGCCCACTGATATTGTCGCCATTCGCATCACCAACACCCGCTCCCGCTTCGCTCCCTGCAATCCAAACCCTGCCTATCTAACTCTGCCGAATCGCTCTGGAACCTTCCGCCAGTTTCGCCCCCCCCCCAGCTACTCCTCGCGACCTGGATCTGCCAACTGCTCGCTCTCGCCACCCCCATTCATCAGGTACCAGCACATCCAACTGTCCCCTTCTTCCTTCCATACTGCAAATCTCGTCTTTGTTTGGGGTGGGCATGGGATTGCGCCGACAGGCATCTGCGGCTGTTGGCATTGTGCATTTTTCCCAGACCCGACCCCCAAATATCCC
Organism: Polychytrium aggregatum; assembly: GCF_025602895.1. Lineage (NCBI taxonomy): Eukaryota > Fungi > Chytridiomycota > Chytridiomycetes > Polychytriales > Polychytrium > Polychytrium aggregatum. Next base: position 16,999 of record NW_026516361.1, read on the forward strand.
CAGCCGGTGGTTCAGCCTTTGCCCATCGGCACTGCATCCGCTTCAACACGGCCATCGCTTCAATACGGCCATCGCTGACTCATAACCATCGCTATTCCTGTGTTTGTCCCGCGCCGTCTCTCTCCCTTGCGATATACGGGTTGCCGCTCAAGTCTTCCAGCCGTCGTTGATCGATATGGAGAACCCCACACCGCTTCGCCGGAATAGCGTCGTTACCCAGGGCAGCGCCGCCATGGCCATCAAACAGCGCCGCCTGAACGGCTCGCTCGAGTCGGATGCATCCATGGCCCTGGCCTTGTCCATCGATGGATCTGCCCGCGGCTCCCCTGCTCCAGCCTCGCTGTCGTCGACCGTCCGCCGCTCTCCTTCGGCTGGCTCTGCTGTCCCCATGAAGCACGACACAGCTGGGTCCTCGCCTCGCAGCTCGTCTGAGAGCCCAAAGACCCTGGAGGAGTACCGAGCCCAGATCCAGCGAGAGACCAAAAACACTTCGTCCTTTGTGTCTGTCGGCCATCTGCTCTACAACCTCTACTATCGCGACAAGCGCATGAAGAACCAGCGCGAGTTCCTAGAGTGGACCCGCAATAGCCTGGGCTTCTCAAAATCGACCACCTACGAGTACATCATTTCCTACCGAGTCTATTCCGACATTGATGCCAAGTTACCGCCAACCCATCGCCCCCCGATGTATCAGTCTCATTGCCAGCTTCTGTCCAAGGTGCCCTCAGACAAGGTCGTCGACGTCTGGCTCGATGTCTGTCGCAAGGCCCCCAAGAACAACGTCACCACAGCCTTCCTCGAAAAGTACCTCGATGACCACAATCTGCGGCCCAAGGCCAGCAAGTCTCGACCCTCCAAGCACACAAAGCCGTCCCTGTCGCCAGACTCGCCCACGCCCGAGCCCTCTCATGACGAGTTTGACGATGACTACGACGACGAATCGGACGGCTCTGGTCCCGTTCTCCGCCACCATGCCGCTCGCAAGAACAGCACCGCGTCGTCTCGTAGTCGCCGAACAGCCGAACGGACCCAGAGCTTTAGTACCTTCAGCCGAACAGCGCCAAGTGCTTCCGCTGTCAATGCGGCCTCGCCCTTCAAGCTCGCCCAGACGGCCTCTGTCACGGGCACCCAGCTCTATCCCTCGCCACCACACGATGCCAAGCTCAATACCAACCCCGATTTGATGCCGCTTCCGCCGCCACATCAGATTGGTACCGTGGACATTGCTACCCCCAACAGCGCCAACAAAGTCACCCTCCAGAACGGCTCTGTGTACACCCAGAGTATATTCTCCTCGGGACTGGATCGCATGGCTCAGCCTGGCCTGAGCGAGTATGACAAGGTCGGGCTGGAAAGGACCCACGCCCCCAAGAACGAAAATGGTCTGCCGGTCGAAGGTACGGCTTCGGTGTCTCGCTGGTCGCGGCCGTGGCCCTTCTCATCGGCTCGATGTGTAGCTGCCTCGTTTTTTGTTTTTTACGGTTCGTGCTTTGGAGACTAACTGTGACGGCACTCGCCTCTCTCCTTTGGTTTGCAATGCTGGCTCCACACTATCCCATGTGCATCACAACTTGGGCTCCCTCTGTCCCCGACGTACCTCCAGACTGCACGTGCGTTTGCAGCCACGAGACCGGCGTATCCGAGACCACATTTGAAATGGATCCCCTCTATCGTGTGAGCCACCGCGTTGTCGTAGATGACAGCGGAAGCGGAGGATTCAGTCTGGTCATCCATAGTCACAGCGACATTATTGCCTCGACCGTCAACCCCTGGGAAGGTCGCATGTACGGCAACTTTACGAGTCTGCGCTCGCGAACATCCCGCTCGTACTACCCCAGCTGCATCAAGCCGTCTCCGGATCTTGTCGAGGCGTACTGCCAGCCCGCCGTCCCCGAGAGCTCGGAGCTCAAGATCGAGGACATTCTAACCCATCTGTTCACCCGGTGGTCGCGAAGAGAGTACATCGAGGGCGTCTTTATTGTCCGAGCCGAGATCGGAGCTGCCTGGTTCACACCCATTCTGCTCCACCCACACTGCTTCATCAAAGTCCCCAACCCCACTCTGGCTGAATATGCTCGCGCGGCCCAGCACGGCCATCAACTGCGACACTCTGGCTCATGCCAGACCGCTGCTGCCGGCCAGGAGCTTGGCAAGCGCAAGCGCACCCACACTGATGCAACCGAAGATGGCCTCTATGGCGAGTCGATCGACGATGAGATTTGCGACCAATGTCACAAAGTCGCCTATCGTCCTCATGAAACCCTTGTTGCCTTCTATCTTGGCCAAAACGTTTCGAGATTCTGCCGAGTCTTTGGCGAGATCGGCTTCATTCCGGGCTACAATACCTGGTAAGCAGCCGCTGGTCGTGGTTATGGCCAAATGAGTTGCCAAATGCTCTCGCGCGCTGCATGCGCAATCCAAAGTATTACCGTGCATAGTTGCTGGCCTGAGTGCGGATCGTCGCTACAAAGGCGCCCCAAGGTTGCTCCAAACCTAACCAAGACTATCGTGTCCCCCTATCCCTGCTTCACCTTTCCCGTAGGTCCAACCCTGTCGCAAACAAGATCGATACTGACTTTGGCATCCCTCCAAGCATGCTGTCGACGAGCCTTGGGCTTGACAGCACAGTGTTGGCCTCCTCGAATGACCTGGGATACCGCGCCAACTCGGCTCTCGGTGCTTCGCTGAACGGCCATCCAGGTGCCGGGATGAGCATGTACCAACTTGCGCAGACGCCGACACAGCTGATCCGCACCCAGGTGAACGGCCAAACCTCCCAGCCCACGATGATGTTCACTGGCCACCCAACGATCCACACGCAGATGCCGGCCACGATGCGAGCGATCGGCGGCAACGGGCTGGTGAGCGAGCCCGAGACGATGCTTTTGATGGGTAAGATGCTCGATGTATCTTTGGGAGCGGCGACATTCGCAAGGAAGAAAGCCGCAGTTCGCATGTGACGTCGTGAGGGAGTGTGGTCGATAGTTTAGGATGTCTTCATGCCCACCCCCCCCCGCACCGATAGCTAACCGATTTGGCCGTTTGAACAGGACACAACGCCGCCCTTGTCGCCGACTGCCATAGCTACCCCTTCGATGCTTCGGCAGGCCCAAAAATGTATCAGGGGAACGATGAGGCACTCGGCAATCTCATTCGCCAAGCGCCACTAACGGCACCTTCGACGCCAGCACAAGTCGGCCGTGTTTCCAATGGCGGGGGCTTAAAAGGGCCCGTCGGGTCGATGACGCCAATGCAGTCGCTGCAGTCTATGCAATCGATCCAGTCCATTCAATCGATGCAACCGATTGGATTCGTTGATGCCGGAGCTCCGCCGATGGGACTTGTTCGCGACCGCGACGACGCCGCCATAAACAACCAGTTCCAAAAGATGGCGATGGAAAAGTCTGAGAACTGAGTTCCCGAGGAAACTTTGATGCGGCAGCGGCAACTCTCCCACCTCATAAGCGCCCTTGGTCGTGCGGCTCTTTGAACCTCTGTAAGTGCGTTCATCTGTGCCCTGAGCGAAGCCTGCTCTCAAATCCCTGAATGGCCTTTCAGCTCGACCGAGTGAAAACGAACGAGCAACCGTTGATAGTCAATGCCGAACCCTCTTTCCACCCCAGAAGCGGTTCTCTTTGGATATGTTCTATTTTTCTTCTTCTGTTTTTGTTATACTCAGTATCTTTGCACTTTGCAAATCCTTTGCACCTTCTCCGCAATGTCCGGAGCCGATTCCCCCCCCCAGTCCGATCATGCTATTTATTGTATCAAACTGCTGTGCCCTTTCGTCCTGCTCCTCCTGGCTGTTGGGCAAGACAAGAGCCAGCAAGTCGAGCAATGCTGCCAAACGTTTCTTCTGAGCTTTCTGTGTCCTGCATTCCAACTTTTGGTCCTTTCGTCGCAAATGCGACCGGTCTCCCATCACATTCCTGTCCTTTTGTTATTCCATTCAAATTCTGTATTTCTGAAGTATCCCCCGCCACCCAAATGTGCAAAAACCCAAAGCAAAACAAACCAAGCAACAGCGCAAAGCAAATACAAATGTCTCTCTCCGTCACGGACTATGATGCTTGTCGCCTTTTTTTTTTTCCTTTCGTGAAGCAGATGTCAGGAAGGACATCTGTCGACTTTCAAGTTTCTCATCCGCCTCGCCTTCAGACTGCCACCAAACCCAGCAGCACACAGAGAGCCCGTTCGCGAACAAACGCGCAGCCCCGGACACAGACGCAACCCCGCATTGCCATATTTTGCCAGGCGGGCAGCGGGGTGGGCAACGGGGGTGGACGGCGCTGATGAGAGGCGGCCTCTTTGCGCGGTTGTGGAGGTGGCATGTCGCTTCGGAGGCATCCGGGAATGCAGAGAGCCAGCAAGCGACATGCCATGGGGACGGGAGAGCGGTGATCCCGCTGCGGCGCCATGTGCAAAATTTGCTGTTGCCAGACCGATCAGACAGAGCAGATCCAGAACCCGGCCAGTCAGCAGAAATCAAATAGAGTTTCTGCGTGTGTGTGTGTGTGTGCATTGTGGTGGGTTAATTGTCGTGTGACCGATCTGTTCAGCAGAACGGCGAGTGGGTGGGCGGTTCTCTCGTCATGCCCCCCAGAAGGACGGATGGGTGTGCAAAAGCGAGCATGGCGAGCAAGACGCCGAGGGGTGGCCGAAGAGGGCTGGTGTCATCGAAGGGGCCGACAGAGATCTCCCGATCGGACCGGCGTGCGCGCGTCCCGGTGGGTGGCTTGCTCGTCAACGGCCACGATTGTCTGGACAATGGACCAGCGAGAGCGCAGCGAGAAGGGGGGCGAGAGCCAGAGCGAGAGAACAGGCCATACAGACAACTGTGCAGCACGACTGAGCAAATATCACTGTGTGTGTGTGCACAGAACCCCCCCAGTCATGAGACAAGAGGCTGGACGGGGAAGCAGCGAAATGCGCTTAGAAATGAACAAAGGATGACGCGCTGCGGATCGGCGCGTGTCCAGCTAGGGAACACAGCGACAGCAGTGGGGATAGCGCAGCCGAGCTGTGTCAGCACAAACAATGCGTGGAGCAGCAAGGCAGGGACACAGAGCAGCAGCGGCTCACAGGCACAGTGGCGGCGCCAGCACAGGCCGCCAAGATCTGCACAGACACAGTGGCCGTGGCACCGCGTGGCCTACCCAGCCGAGCAGCGCAGCCGACAAGGCCGGCGCGCCCCGGTCCGCCCATCCCACACAACACCATCGCCGCACCGTCAGCAGCAACCGCCGGTGGCGACGGCTCTGTGTTTGGTGCCTGGCTTTTGGGCTGTGGGCGTCGACAGCGCGCTGGCAGTTTGAATGCCGCACTCTGACTGTCTGCCTGCTGTTTACTGGCCGTTTGCTGGCCATTCGATGCTGTTGGCGGGAACTGCAGCTTCTGTGGAGGCGCTGCACAACTCCACAAGCTGGATTCCGTCACTCCCCGCCCTCGATGCCCACACCCCCGCCTTGCCGACTCCCCGGACTTGCGATTCTCTGCCCTCGTCTGCCTTTGGCTGCATCATCCTGTCTTTCTCTGCACCATCTGCACCATCTGCATCCACCTTCCCTTGGTTTGCTTCTGCCTCTCCCCGCTCTCGCCGGCAGACCTCCCGCTCTTGCGTCGGCTGGAAACTGCCTCGGCCCATCCCTCGAATCACCAACGGTACCCACTTGTTCCATCTCGGCACCACCGCTGCATCGGCTTCGAGTCGCATCCCTTCGTTCCGAACAGACCCATTCCATCTGCTGTTGCTCGGTGCTGTTCGGCCCCCGCGCTGTGTCTATCGGCTTGCTTTCCCATCCTCCACATCCTCCACATCCTCCACATCCTCTACATCCTCTACATCCTCTACATCCTCCACCCGTCGATCCCATCGTTGTCTCCACCCGCATCCATCGCTGTCACTTCCCGCTCGACTTCTGGACACGCATCGCTCGACCCCAACTCCGCCTGCCGGACTTGTCTTGATCCCCAACCACATTCGTTTTCGACGTCTACTCTCCGGTCCGATCCGCCCCGCACCTCTTTATTTCCTCAGACCCACAGCGCCTCTTCGATATCTCTGCAGCCCTGACTTTTACCCTTCTTTCGCTTGATCAAACCTGCCGACTGAGCCTCGTGGCGCTGCCACCAGAGCATCCGCCTGACCCCTCGTCGACAAACCTGGAGCTTGCTTCGATCGCATCCTGACGCTGTCCTGCACGTCTGCCCTCTCCTCCCCCAGACAGTGTTCTTTTCTGAACAACTAAACAACTGAACGAATCCAGAAAGCAGTCACTCCCGCCCCTGGATCTGTTCTCCAACCTCGATCCGACCTCATTTATTGTATGCGCTGTTCCGACTCGACCCATCGACCTCAATAACGCCCGCCAAAAAAACAAAAGAGTAGCCCAACTCCCCCCCCTTCCGCTTCGTCCTTCCGACTGGCATCCACATTCCGCCCGTCTCAAGACTTGCTCTCTCGCTCTCGTTCTCAAGCACATCCGAAGAAGAACCAGGTGAGAGCCATGCTCCTTCCTCTCGTTCTGCGAGGCCAGTGTTGTCTTCTGGCGATCGCATACTCTTGGTTGGCTCGTTGGCTCGTTGGCCGAGCTGCGGAGCGTTTGGAGGCGGGCGAGCGGATCGCCGTAATCCCTCATCGCCGGAAAGAGTCGACGAGGAAAGAAGAACGGACACCGACGGAGTCACCGCTGCAGCCAAACGGAGCCGGACCGATCGAGGCAAACAAAGAGGCAGCGCTCTGTCGGATCGATGTCGAGAGCTCGGCTCTGGCAGATACCAATGCGACCACCGAGGAGCTGAACGCATTGGGGCTTCAGTGTTGGATGGGTCTCGTCGATTGCTCAAGGTACCGCAGAGGCTTAGACAACCAAGGGCGATAGTCTCGGCAGTCGGTGCGTGGATCGATCGTCCCTCAAGTGCTACTCAGCAACGATCGATGGCGGTCGCGTTGGCGGCGAGCATGGATTTCGATCTGGACGCCGACAAGTGCGGCACATCGACAGGCCACATTCAGCAGGGCATCACCTCAAGGGCGGCTGGTGCATTTGTCTGTACAACCCCCCCCGGCCTCGCCCCGTGGGATTCTATCTCTTCCTTGCGGATGTCGGCAAGGCAGTGACAATCCATGACGAGCAACGGGCCGCACGATCCCGCGCGCAAATGCGGGGAGGCCCGGCGCGGAGAGCGCAGGGCCTCGACTTATCTCGATAGGCAGAATGGTCCCCACCGCTTCCGCCTCACGACTTGGGATCCTCCGCACCTCTGCCCGCCGATGTCAGCGAATGTGGCTCCTCTCGTTCCGGTGCTCGGCTGCGGTGGTGACGTCGTGGCCGGATAGGACTATCGACTGCGTCGACTCGGGCTGCACCTGCTGGATCACCTCGGCCTGCCATACCCCCGCCCGCTGATGCCACTTGGGCTGCATATTGGGATCCTGATCGGTCGCTTATGGGATCATTCCGGCGGACGTCGATGGCCTTCATATGACACCTGCCTCGCTGCTGACTGATCGACTAATCCGCTGTTTCGAATCCCTGGGTTTCTCTCCCCCGTGGCCTCACCATCGCCGTGTCGGTCTATTTCTTCCCTCCTATTCCCCTCCTCATCCACCCGATCGTCAGACGACGTCGTCCTCCCCTGTCGTCTGTGCACCCAAGCTTCATCTCACTAGCGTGACCGAAAGCCTAGCCTCCAGCATTTGCTGAGATCACAGTGCTCCCTCTGTAGCCCGACATCTCCAAAACTCGTCTCACCACAGCCCGTTCGTCACCAACACACAACTCGCCATGGCTCGCCGCGTGGTCTTCCAGTCTTCGACAAACGCTCATTCGCGCGACACCCTCCAACGGGGGCCTCTGCCGGCCCTCCACGATCCAAGATCGGCCCAAACTGGCCGTGGATACCCCAACCAGGCGCCCCAACGCCAACCGGAAGAATCCTATCCTTCCCAAAACTACTATGAATCTCATAAGCTCGACAGTGGCGCCAAGGGCTACGGCTCTTGGCACCATCCCGCTCCGCCTCATCCCGCTCTGCAATACGACCGCGACATTGTCCGGTCACCCTCGAGCCTGTCCTGGGACTCGAGATCGACGTACTCGACCGACAGCCAGTACCCACCGGCGTCCTTCTCGCGGGAGTACAACGATCCCCAAGCCGCCCGCGCCCATTACGACTCGTCATCGTCCTCGGACCAAGGCGCCTATCTCCCGGTGGGCTCGCACTATCCTCCCGGAATGCCTTCACAGCCATCCTCTCGCGACGATATGCGGCCCAACCTCCGGCGGCCCGTCCAGGAAGCACCTCGTGGAGTTGTCCGGACCGCCCCACCAAAGTTCATCTCCGGCCCCCAGAGCCCACAGCATCAGTCCCCCGGCCTCCCATACCCGCACCCGTACTCACAGTCCCAGCCCCAGTCTCAGTCCCAGTCCCAATCCCAGTCGCAGCCGCATCCCCTCGATCCAAGCGACTTGAACAGCCGGCGCTGGAAAGCTACCGAGTCTGCACCACACACGATTGCATATGGCCGTGGTGGCCGCGACCGCATCAACACCGACAACACTGCGCCGTGTGACGAGTGGATGGAATACCCCGTAAGTATCCCCGGCCCTTGCCCCGGAGCTTTTTCTCTTGGCATTGCCGTGCTGCTCTGGCCGCGCTGTGCAGTCCGTCGGCCCGACCGTCACCGCGCATTGCCTCAGCAGCCCCGCGGTCAGGCCGCGTGACGCAGCTGGATCTGCTGACGTCGTCATGGGAGCGAAACCTAAATTTGTGCTGTGGTGAAGCGGCGGGGGCACATTGCGGTCTGGAAGCACAACGGTAGTGGGAACGACAGCGCTTGCAGTGAAGGCATACGCTTCGTGGCCGACCGGCTGCATCGAGAGGGATATTGCAGCCACCGTTGATGCAATCTCGACGCTGGGGGTGCGATCTTGCTGCTGAGGGCAACGTGTCGGCCCCGGTCGATCCTGCCTGAGACCAGCGATGTCGCTTGGGCGCCAATCGCGCGGGGATCCGCTTGCCCTGTCAGCACTATTGTCGCATTGACCCCAGCCCCGGCCCCCCCCGCCGGAGACCCGCCATCCCGCGCCGGGCACCAATCACTGACAGTACCTGATTTGCATTTTTGTGTCTGCCAGGACGGCTTGACGACCATCTCGACGGCAAGCTCGTTTGGAACGACCTCGACTGGCTCCTCGGGTGCCTCGGTCTCCATATCCAGCATCGTCAACGACGACGAGGATCAGCCGCGCTTCCTGCTGCAAGAGCCCAACAGGTAAACCCATTCAGGCCCTCCCCATCGCGTCGCTCCCTTCTCTCTGTGCACACTACCCTTCCGATTCTCCCCCCCCCATCATGACACCCAACCCTCAGTCAATCTGTTGCTGCCTGGATGGGCCAGACCATGCGACACTCGTGCAGCTGCCCACGAATGACTAGTAACACTCATCCTCGCCCACTTATGGCTATTTCATTCGGTGCTCTGTGATGGTCGCATACTTTTATTCCGTGCCGCTATGAATCTCTCGCATCGACGTCCAGCCTGAAGCTGCAGCTACACATCCAGAGTGGCGATGGCTCAACAATCGTCACAGACATGACTGTATCGCTCATTCAGAGCGTCAAGTCCGTCGTAGATCGGGTACGTTTGATCCTGATGTACAAACAGACTGCTGCTGATCCACAGACGGCAGATCCACACCGGATCCGGTTTCTACGGGCTGTTGTCTGACCGTGCATGTCAACTCTGCTGCCTCCCCGTGCCTGTCGCACTCTGTATGCATCCAGGTCAAATCGCTCTACAGTATGTCCGGGTACTTTGTCGTCTATAGCGACGAAAAGAAGTCGATTTTGTACGACGACTTGCCGCTTGGCGTCTACGAACTCAAGCAGAATGTAAGTTTGATTGCGCGGCGACGCTTGCTGTGAAGTGACACGACAGCCCTGCCGGCGAGCATGGCATCTCTCTCCCGCATCGAAACCTGCTCTGCTCCTCTTTTGCCATCGTTGTCCATATCCATTCGTGCGCGGCATACCAACTCCCATGCTACTCTGCATCACTTGGGCTTCCTCGAACTCCCTCACTGACCCACCACCGCACCTTGCCATTGCAGTCGATCCTGCACATCCAGATTGCCACCGGTCGTGAGCTGGAGAGCCGCATCTCCCTGGAGCGAGAACGCCTCAAAAACCCCAACCTGCAACCGATTGATCCGTAAGTTTTGAGTTCTGTCGATGTATCCGCGCATGTTCTCGCCCTGGCTTACCCTCCTGGTGCTTGTTGATCACCCAACCAGTGGCAAGATTGCAACCGTCCTGGCACCCGGCAGTCTCTATCTGTCGGTGCTGATCTTCAACGAAAACAAGCAGATCGTCATGACCAAGAAGGGCCTGCTCCCCTCGATCGAGATTTGCCATCTGGGCGCCAAGGAGGTTCATAAGTTCACCTCGGACACGGATACGTTCTTGTGGATGAAGACCACGACGCTCGACTGGGAGCCGCTCTCCAGCCACGGTGCGCCCAGCTATCCCGCTGACGATGGCTCCGAGCCGTCGCTTGCCTTCGAGTCCGATGCACTCTATCAGCGGATCAAGAACGTGACGGGGCCCAACATGGAGACGACCTCGATTCGCAAGGGCTTCCTGAAGGCTGCCTTGTCACTTCTCCAGCATCTGGATCTCAAGTCCTTCGGCGTCACCCTGAACTCGCCAGTTGCCATTCCCCTCGACTCCTCTGGCGAATCTGCTGCCACGATGGTCCTGAGCTTGGTCTTTTACAGGATATCGGGCGACAAGAGTGCTAGGAAAAACAGCCCCATGGCAAAGAAGATGAAGACTGCCGGACTAGAGTGGTGCTCGCCCCACAAGCTCTCGTCGAATCTCTATCACAAGTCCGTCATGGCCATGAACACGGCCTTTATGCAGTTTGCCCGCCCGCAGAGCATCGACATGCCCAGGGAATCCGCCATCGATCATTCCGCGAGCACCCCCAGGCACTCGCGCTGCTCGACATCAGCCGTCTGGAGCTCGTACTGGAAAATGTACCAACGATCCATGGCTGTCCTGCGGCCCGGTACCTACGTCGGGGCCATGTACACGCACCAAATTGAAGGAAACACATGCAAGTATTACCAAGACTCTGGGTTTTTCTTCTTCTCAGACGCACGTGGGCCGTGCTCTCGTTGACCTTGCTCTCGTTGGACTTGCTCTCCGATCCTGCTCCATCCTGAGCCTTCGTCGCTCGTGTCTGCGATTGCCCTTGCCCTGAAAGCATTCGCGTGGCGGACCTGCAATTTCTACACACACACACACACACTGATATCTAAATGTGAATATCGTTACTTCCCGCAGATGTGATGGTGCAGCGACACTACCAGAACATGGTCCCGGTGATGAAGCTGCCTGACGACGTCGAAGTAACTTCGGCCGACTTTTCGTTCCTGACCAGTCGTGGTGCCAGCATCCTTGATCCCGCAGACCTCGGCGGCCCATACTATCCCACGACTGCCTTCCAGACCGGCTTCCTTCGGGCCATCGAGGCGCTGTCGTATTCAACGGGACTTGACCTGCATCTGCGGCAGCTTGCCAACGCTGATCGGCCTGTGGATCTCACCAACCGAGCCCATCTCTACCTGCTCGTTGCGCCCGTCACCAGCGAGCTGCTGTTCAACTTCAACGAACGAGACTACATGATGCTGCCACTCAAGCTCTTTGAGGAGATTCACTACGAAGTCTACGACCCGATCACCTACCAGGACTACCACACCTACCTCAGGACGCTCTCCAGCCGGATGATCGAAATGCACCGACAGGAACGGCGCCGTGCCTCGGTCGCCGATATTAGCGATCAGGTTTCTCGGCGCGGCGAGACCATGTCCCCCATGGCACTCGATACTCCTTCCCACCAGCGGCATCCCCGACCGCCACCTTCGGTCGAGTCTGACTCGATGGATGTCGATCCTGCTCCTGCCTCCGGCCCTGCCCAGTCACGCTCATCGTCCTATGGTCCCAGTCTAGCACCCAATGCGGCTTCGACACGCCCATCGCGGTCACCATCGGTCTCCAACTTTTCCTTCCCACCGCTCGCTGCGCACATGTCCATGCCCGAGCTGCAGAAGCTTGTGCTCTACGCCCAGCAGCAGTGGATCAAGTCGCGGTGGACTCGGATCTACTTTGGCGCCTCTGGAACGCGATAGGCGTCCTCACCCTCCTCTCCTTCTCCTCCTCCTCCTCCTCCTCCTCCTCCGATTCAACCTCCCAAGCTCGTCCGTCGTCTGCTCGACGCCATCGATAGTCTTCATCCGTGTCCGTTGAATGTTGTACAGGCTTCCTGAGCCGGCCCTTTCCAAACTCGACACGGCGATTCAACTGGACGACCGATAGCGCACCACAAATGACCCAGCAGCCCCTCTGGCGAGCCTGGAGGGTTGCGAAGCTGCGGTTCCTGATGCAACACACTGCTCCCCAGCCTCGCTAAGGATTGGTTCGTTTCTTTGCTGTTCTGTTTGCTGTTATTGTCGTTTACGCAGCTGCTATTTTTGTTAGCGATGGTGGCGTTGCTCTCGCGCTGTTGTTAGGATTCCCTATGCATTCTTTGGCATCTGTGACATCTTTCTTGAACGATCGAGAGGAGCTGACGATTTGTCAGAATGCCGTTGTGGGGAAGGGGGGGGGCACTGGCTTCACTGGATTGCATGGAGGGCCAACGAGCAACGGCCTATCCTGCGCTTCTTGGCTCTTCTTGGACTTGCTCTGCTCGCCGCTCCGGCCGACTCTTCCACCTGCAAATCCTTGACTTGTTGCATTTTAGTTTGTTTGGTTTCCCATGCCCCCTCTGTGCATTTGCGTTGTCCATGCCACTTCTATTCGCATCAGATCGAGAGTCCATGGCTGTGCCTTCCCCTCCCTCCCTCCCCTTTCTCCTTCTGCATTTGCAGCATCAACCCGGGGCTGCCGATTACTCTTTCTTGACATGCCCACTGTTGCCAATCGAACTTTCCCACTTCCTTTTCCCCATCACTCTTCCCTGCCGTTTGGATCGAACGGCATCGGTTTCGTATTCGGAACGAGCCTCTTTCTGGATTCCCACCACGACGCTCCCTCAACCCGCCCTCTCCTTTTATCTTTCTTCGGGCGGGGGGGGGCTCAGTGTTCGACAGATGGTCGCTTTCCCTGAGGAGTACAAATCTTAGTTGATATTGTTAATGCTTGGGACATTCCCAGCTCTGAATTACGATTTCCCTCTTACGATCTTCCCCTTTTCCCTATCTCAATAATCGTGTCGCCTTTTTTTTGTTTTAGAACAATCAGAAACTGATGAATACAGCTCTTCTACAGTCGGTCCAGACAGAAACGGAACAGTCACTTCCTGGCTTCGGATGTCTGAACCCCGCTGACTGACTGTAGGCCCAGCGGGCAGGCCGTGAGATTGTTTCCCGTCCTGGTTGGCAATCCCTTTGTTTTTGGTTGGCTTGGGAAGCATGGTCTTGAATACACTCGGTCGATCTCCATGGGCGATGATCGACTGGCATACCGAGATCATGTTCCTTGAGGCATTGATGTCTCGATCCCACAGCGTATGGCAGCTTGCACAGCCCTGGACAAAGTGTGGTTTCTCGATATCAAGATACTCGGGTGACTTGAGTCGCTTGGCTTCCCGGCACTGAGCATACCTGGGATGTGTTGAACTCGTTCACCGAGCACACATGGATCTTGGAGACGGATCGGTTTGGTGGTCGTCTCTGGTGGTGGTGGAATTGCTCAAAGTACTTGGCAAACCTGAGTCTCCTGGGACTGGAAGCATATCCCTTCCCTTGCTTCCACGAGGCATTCCCAAAGGCAATCACCACTTCGGTCTCACTTGGACATGCTTGCTTGGCCATGAATGCGATGAGTGGGTGTGTATTCAGGTTCCAGAAAAGTACTGTCCTGGTTAAAAACGGGGCTGTCCCATTTCATTTTGGAAACGCTCCAAGAAATCTCTCTGCTTTAGCAGTTGCTCATGCAGTTATTTTGTCCCCGCCTTCGCTCTCGTCAGGAGGATGACAGGCATCAACAGGTCTTTCGCAGACAACACGAGAGAGGCCTATGCCTCCTCCTGAATGAACACAACTTCCATTGGACACCGTTGGCCAATCCCTGCTCAAGTGACCGCAGGTGTTTATAACTCATGAATCGCGAGCACTTACAGCGATGTCTCGAACAGATACACCGAGCGATCGTCGAGTCCAGCGACGAGCGTGCGTCCGGAGCTCCTCAGCGTGCACAGCTCTACGTCGATGACGGACGAGCCTCGGAATGGGCTCGCTGTCGAGGCCGAGTCTACAGCAGACAGGCTTTCGAGCTCAAAAGCTTCGACCACGACCATCGTCTCGCTTGCGGGAGAGAAGGATGACGGCGATGGAGAAGGCGAAGGCGAGGCCATTGCGGAAAGCGATGAGTCGAGGCGCATTCCACTCCCAGGAGCCAGCAACGGTGATCGGGGCGCCGATGCTTGAGACGCCTGCGATGCCTGTGATGCTTGCGAGCCCACTCCTAAAGGCTGTGATCCATATCCCGACGACCGGACATCATTCAGCGACCATATCTTGAGCTGGAATCGACAGGGACGTAATCCAGAGTTAGGGTCAGCCTCTATCCTCGAAGTGCGGTCGTCATGGATGCGGCCAATCGCTCGTCACGCATTCCAGGTGCCATCGCATTCGCTCTCCACGCGTAAAGTGGCATCGGCCCATCGCTCCGGCAGCTCGTAAACTCCGAGGTACATTACCATGTTGGCGGCGTCATCAGGTATCAGCACGAAGCTCTCTCTTGCGCTTTCGCCCCGGCCATCTGACGGCGCGGTGAATATCCGACTTTTGGACATGACCGCCTGCCACCCTGGGTGGCGCCGGAAGTGTGTGATCCGAAGTAATTGTTCGTTGATGTCATCGGAAACGTCCGAGGCGAGTGTCCCGATAACATACCGAATTTCGGATGCACCGCGCCATACGGAGACCCACTGATTCAGCACAGAATCGAAGTGAGCCGAGGTGCAGGTGACTCCCTGCAGTATTGATCCTGAGACAAGGTCAGTCGCGGTGATCGATACCCGGGCGTTTTTCACAATAATGATGGATCCGGACCAACCTCGATCATGCCAAATAATCGATGCGCCCTCAGCTTCGAAGCAATCGTCCGATCGGGAGAGCAATGGATGGGTTCTATCCACATGACTTACCCGAGAGTTTTTGAACCAAAGGGGTTGGCGTTGATGTCCCTGATACTGTAAAAACAGAGCCCAGCGATGCACCAAACAGCAGGGCTTCAGCCGTGCCCGATCTTGACCTTGACCTTGACCTTGATTCTGACCCCGTCCTTGGTCGAGCGACCGAATGCAGGTAGTGAATACCCCTTCCTGCCCCGCCCATGTTGCTATCAGCCACGGATTTGATGGGTCGGGTGGCATTGCGGATATCGAACACTTGAATGATGTTGCTGTGCAGCCCAGCGTAGACATAATTTGGATTCACCGCGTCGAAGCAGCATGACCAACCAGCAGCACCAAGCTCAAATCTGAGGTCGAGATCTCGCGGATTAGTACGCTCACGCGAACGCATATTCCATCGGCGATGAACGATGACTACATATATCCAATGCAATCCGCCAGAGTGTACACAGGCGATAGCAGCAAAGCATGTCCCGCGCCTTCATTGCGTTTCGCTCTTGTTCCGGTGTAAACTCACGTTTGAACGATGCTTTTTGTGCTCGGCGACGATATTTTCATGGTCCGATCCAATGACGCTGTAAGGAGCCACGAGGGATGTGCTTCTATCCAGGCGCAGTCGCGAATCACATCCGCATGGATCGCCAGCGACGGGGACGCAACCAATCTTTTGCGGCCGTTCCAAATCGAGCGGAGGTCGATTGTCGAGATCCCGTGTTGTCCACGGGAGGAAGACATGCTCACTGAGACCAAGAATCGACACAAACCCGATCAACATGGCTGGCAACACAGGGCTTCATCGATTGTCGAGCCATCGGAAGATAGCATCCGCCAAAATGCCTCCAATACTTGACAAGTCAATCAAATCTCTTACAATTGACATACCATAGAGATGTTCCTGTTCGCTGTTGAAGGTCAGACAGCGTGCGCTTCCTTTCTGCAGACACAGCAGCGATCGGCATCGGGTTTACAGCGCCATCCGTGGATACAATGACAAGAATTGGCAAGAATTGAGCCAGAGCTGATTAGGGACTGGCGATTCTGACGTTGCAGTAGCACGGGTTGCTTGCTGCAGCCATTCGCTGCCACCCAACTGACCTCAGCCAAGATTGACAATTTGGTATGCCAGGATCCCTCGCCCAGACTTTGTTGCGATCGCTGCGATTGTGTCTCTTGGGAACAACTGGTGACTCCAGCGTCGACTTGACTCCTAAGACTTCCTCATAGCAGAGCGGAGCAAGGCAAGCCCATCTGTTAGCCATGATAAAGTCCGGGTATGACGTGATCAAAGACTGTGATCTGCCGACCCTCCACACTGGAGAGCGGACTGCTCATACTCACATTGCTACTTGCGCCATCAGCCGCGCAACTTCTACACGAGCACCGTCTCGCTCTTCCTTGAGGCTCTGGTTCCTCTGTATTTGCATGTCCAGCTCGTTTTCGAGCTGTCGTTGGGTGACCAGTGCCACATTCAAACGCTGCTCAGTCTCGCCTTGGTACTCTCGAAACTCAGCCTCGATCTTCTTTCGCTCTTCCGCTGTTTTTTTCATCTGCCTATCATACAGATCGAGCTTGTTCATGTATATCACTCGGATGTCGTTCCTGGAGTACTTTCCTCTGGAGAGGCCAGCCAGATAGGACGAGATGTGGATACGGGACGTGAGGACGAAGAGACCGAGCCAATGGTGCGGCAGCATCGATGCGAATTAGAATGACTTGCAACTTACTTGCATTGCGGGCAGTTGGCTTCGTTTTTGTTGGCACACCATGCTTCAATACAGCTTGCAGTTGTTGGTGGAGTGTGAGTCAGGACCATGTGCAGCGACATAGCCATAATTCGGCTGCTCCGCTGTCGCCATTTCCCCCTCCATTCACTGTCGATGGCTGAGAACTGACTGACGGACAAGCATACCTCTTGCCAAATACATGGCCGCAGGGAAGTGATACGATGCGGTGCTCTCCGGACGACGATAGCGATTCAAAGCAGCTGCATCGAACGGAGTCGTTGGTGGTGGGGCGAGTGCGTCGTCATAGCCAGCCTCCCAAGTCGCAAGCGATGATGCTTTGGCACGGCTGAAACACACTCAAACTTACATGATACAGTCGAAATCCTGCCATGTCGCAGCACAGACAAGCTTGGTTGGTCAGTCGCAGCTCGTTTCGACCGATGAACAGTGCAGAGACCCCTTGGCATGATGCTTTCCACCAGCCCCGTCGATCGACCACCAGCCAGAAGACACTCGAATGGACACCTACATTTAGTTCATCGGCAGGCGCCAGGGTAGGTATCGAGCTCGCTTGTGGCGGATCATTTCTCTCCTTGAACTTTCGCTTATTCCTTCGGCTGATGTGCGAAGCCGGTGGCGGATCTGGACGAGTCCCGCCATCATCGTCCGTTCCAGTCGGGCCCATGATCAGGAAACGCAGGATTAGGCCCGGTATCCGCCTGCCCAAGTTCATAATCCAAGCACCCGTCGAGCAGTGACATTATATGCAAGATCAATGATCCACGGAAGGGACGGCGGCCGGCTTTCCTCCACGAGCAACGGCGCCTCCTGCGGTTCATATTCGAGTCGGTTGGTGCGTAAGGGGCGCTGGAAGGGATGCTTAGAAGCCATTTTTCAAGGGCTCCTTACCGCCAAGTGATAGCGGATGCCCTTCTGCTTCTCTTTGGGCGAGTCCAGCGAGCCCAGCGAGGGCCGATGCTCGGGTCTCATATCGATGGAGTTGGGTCTGCCTGCCTGGCCCGGTCGCTGTCCCAGTCGCTGCCGAGCGAGGGGGCTCTTGTGGAGGCAGTATCGAGACGATCCGCGGCTCCTGCACAAGATCTTCCGAGGAGTCGCTGTCAAGGATCTCGATCTCGGAGAGAGCCACCCGGTTGCTCATATGTGAAGAGGCGAGAGTGTCAGTTCGGACTCGAGACGCAGATCAAGGCGGAAAAAGAAAACGCGAGGCGATCCGAGGCAGCCGGCACCTCTGCGTTGGCCGCGGCCATCCGCGAAGGCCGCCGACACCCCCAGCCCACGATAATCGAGAGCCAAGTGCGAAGCGGATGCATCTGGCCAAGGATGCACCGACTTCTCGACGGGGAGAGCTGCATCCAGCGCGGTGATGAGCAGAGCGGATGACCACTCTCCCGTGAGCACGACCTGCAGCAAAGGCAGATGGGAGATCTGTGGGCGAGAGCGCATGACGACAGCGCATGACGGCCAAACTCGATGGACAGAGTCGCTGGTCCTGACGAGTCATCTGCGAGTGTCATCTGCGAGTATCATCCTCCACGACGGCGATTTACTCGACTGCGATTTACTCGACTGCGGTCCCCTCCACCGGTCATCCGACGCAGCCGGACGGCACACCGAGGCAAGCCCCCGGCCCAGAACAGACCCGAACAGACCCGAACAGACCCGAACAGGACCAGCCCGGCCAGAACGGGTCTGCCCAGACGGCATCCACCTGGGTTTCCTCGCTGCGGCTGCCTCGCCAAGGGTGGCGACGATCCACGTGTAGCCAATTCCAGCCAATGGCAGCCGGCGAGCGGTTTGTGCCGGAAGTGGTCCCGAACTGCTTCCAAAGTGGTCTGTCACAGGTCCGTCCGCAGGCTTGTTCCCCCTTGTCTGGTGCGCCACGCGCCGTCGCCACTGGCCCTCGTGGCATGACCAACCACAGCGCCGCCGACCAACAGTCGCCATGTCTGCAAAAAAAAATGAGGGGGGTGGATGCATCGCGAGCGGCTCTGACCCGGCCTGGCATGGCCGGCTGGAGACAGGGATATAAATAGACTCCCTCCCTGGCTCGTCTCTCGGCCTCCATCGACACCGCCTCGACACCACCTCGACTCGAAAGCATCACCGCCCACAGTGTGCAATCCAGTCTGCAATCTGCAATCTATCACCGCCAACATCAGCTCAACACCAGCACCACAGCCTGTCCTCAAAATGGCCGCCAGCAACCTCGTTCTCATCCCCATCGACTCGATCTCTGAGCTCTCGCGAACCGTCATCCTCCACGCACTCGAGCACAGCGTGGTGGCCACCGACAATGTCGAGATCCTCCATATCATCAAGCCGTCGCTGTGTAAGTTGCGGGTCCCGGCGGTGCATGGAGTGTTGGTGCATGGAGTGTTGGTGCTGTGCTGTGTGTTGTTCTGTCGATCAGCGAGTCAGTCAGTCAGTCATCTAGTCAGTCATCTAGTCAGTCATCTAGTCAGTCATCTAGTCAGTCGGCCAGTCAGTCGGCCACCCGGCCAGTCCTTCAGTCGCACTCACATCCTTCGCATGTCCCGACGCTGCCCCGTTCCTCTGTGCTTCCGCTCGTTTCTGCTTGCCTCCAGTCTCTGCCATGCAATCTGCATACGAGCACCGCGAGATCGTCGAGGTCACCCAGCGCCTCACCAAGTTTGTCCAGGAGATTGTCCAAGCAAGCGGCGTCGCAAACAAGGTCTCGCTCAACGTGATCCATGGAGAGGCCAAGGGCCACATCATGATGGAGATCAGCGACCGCGCTCCGCGACTGGTTGTCATGGGTGCCCACCCACATGGCCCCCTCGCTGGCACTGGTGAGTTGGTGTGCGGTGTCTGTCTGTCTTTGCGGTGTGCCATGCTGCTGCGGTGCAGTGTGGCCTGTTGATGCGGTGCAGTGTGGCCTGTTGATGCGGTGCAGTGTGGTTTCTCTCGATCGGCGACTCCAGGATCGCATCAGAGCAATGCCGAGACTGGCCAATGTCGGCCACCCACTCCCACATCCACCCACAACCACTCCCACAACCACCCACTCACTGTGTCTGCTTCAATTGCCCGCACATCCCAACCGCCACCCCAACCACCCGTCTCGTCTCCCACAATCTGCAGGCAGCATCACCGGATATGTCTCACAGCGATCCCCGTGTCCCGTCCTGGTTCTGCCTCACTCCATCGCCAAGACTGCCGTCCCGATGGAAGGCAGCAGCAGCAGCATCCCGATTGCTGCCTGAGCGAGCATCGTCCCCGCACCGTCCCCGCACCGTCTCCAGCACCGTCTGCAACTGCGTGACCCAGTCTCTCTTGCCTCGCTGCTGCACTCTGTCCCGTCTGGCCTCGTTGCTGCACCTCGTTCTCTCCCAGCCGCAACCCGTCGCCCACCTGCTCCCTCCGCTTCCTGCGTGCGCCTCTATATCCCCGCTATGTTCCCGCTATATCCCCGCTATGCTCCACCATGCTCCACCATGTTCTCGATGTTTCATGCGTGCTTGTTCTCCTTATTTATTGGCCGGCGTTGGTCCTGGATCTGTCGCCTCTGGCGGCGATGCGATCCCGACCTCGCTGTTCCCGGCCTCCTGTGCGATGCCATTGTCATTGATTGCCATGGCTGTCTCGGCCGTCCCTGTCCCTCTGCCATTGGCTCGATCTGCTTGAATACACACATTCGCAACCAACCTCGTCTTCTGGCGATATCGGATGGTGGTCCGAGTCCATTTGGCTCGCAATTCAAAGTCGCTGGCTGTTCCGCTCATTTCATGACAATTCAAGGGAATCATTGGATCATCATTCCACCGTGCTGTGTCTCTCTTTGTGCCAGCATCCCAGCTTTGAACTATAACCCACCGAATTACGTCTATCTAGCAATTCCGCACAATCCATATCCAGGAGCCTCCGCTGTTGGTCGATTTGACGATCCGCCTGTGCGGTATATGATCGGTTGACCGATTGCGTCTTGATAGATTCACGAGAATGGAGCAGTGGGTTCTCAAAATGGTGGTCTCCCGCATCTGCGAGCCGCGATGAAGACACATGATAGTGTGAAATGCACCAACCAAGACTGCAGTACACTCCATACCATACCATACCATACCATACCATACCATACCATACCATACCATACCATACCATACCATACCATACCATACCATACCATACCATACCATACCATACCATACCATACCATACCATACCATACCATACCATACCATACCACGGACATGTCGCGGCATCGTCGAATCAAAGGCAGACGACCGATGCGTCGTTCGCCCGTCATGAGCAGCCAAGCTTCGATCCGAGCCAGCTACCATGTCGACCAATCATTTGTTGACCCGTTGCCAGTGCCGCCCCAGATACAGACCGAGGTTGCGTTGCGAGCGTGTGATTGCGCCCATGTTCAACGCCGGCCAAAGCCGCCGGCTGTGAAGGCGGCCGAATGCCAAGGCCGCTGTTGGCCGGGACAAATGCAGGAACGACCCCGGCGTGTGCCGCCAACGCGGCTGGCTGCAAGTGGCCAAGACCACCAAGATGCCATGGCCCTTGGTGGTCTTGGCGAGCACGCTGGTCACGGCCCCACGTCGCGCCTTCACGATTGGCGGGTTGTGCGTGGCTGCCACCATGGGCCAACACGCCCCGCGACAACATGTGCGAGCCGGGCGGCTGCACAACAAGCTCGTCACCGCGGGGTGAAAGGCGCAATCCAGGGGTCGCGCTGGCTGATCGGGTCATCCTGGATAATCCTTGGATAATCCTTGGATAATCGGAGAAACCGGTAGTAGGCTCAATGGATGAATCGCCGTTATGCCGTTACTCCAGGACGACACCCATCTGGCTTGGCCCTGGGGACTCGCCGAACCAGGGCCGCGTCCCGGCCAGATACTTAAGACCGAGGTGGTCGCCCAATCCACCAGATCGATAGCCGCCGATCCAGTGCATCACCTTCACAGACCTTGGCCTCTCTGGCTTCCCTTGCACTGCCCACAACACCCATCCTTGCCCACGCCAGCTACTGAGATCTGCGCCATGAGTGAACCCCAGCACAAGCCGCCCCAGTTGTCGCGTCTCTCCTTCGCCCTCATCTTTGTCGGGTACGTGTATGATCATCCGCAGATCACTCTTTCTGCCAAAGAGCAACGAGCTGCCCGAGCGAGCGAGTGTCATAGTCGGATGGGCTCACTAACACTCTGCGTATTTGTCGGTTGGGCGGGATCGTTGCCCACAGCCTCGCCCTGGCCTTGCTACTCGCTGCCATCGACCAAGTCATTGTCTCCTCTGCCATCCCATCGATCGGCAACTCCTTCCAGGACTTTGAGAGAGTTCCATGGATCGGAACCGCTTACCTCCTGACCAGCTCGGCCATGGCCCCAACCTATGGCAAGCTTTCGGACATCTTTGGCAGAAAGAGCGTCTTTCTTGTTGCCATCGTCATCTTTGAAATCGGAAGCTTGATCTGCGGAGTTGCCACGGTAAGTGTTGGTTCTGATCGGGTCGACTGCACTCGAAGTTGCACTCAAAGTTGCACAAACATCACGCACCGTGGTTTCCCATGTTGCTTCCGTTTGGCAGTCTATCTCATAGCACCGCACTCACATCCTATCGCCTCGGCTTGGTGCTGTTTTGCAGAGCATGGACATGCTTATTGCCGGTCGAGCGATCGCCGGCATCGGCGGCGGCGGTCTCATTGGCCTCGTCCTCATCATCATCTCGGACCTGGTCTCGTTTCAAGACCGCGGAAAGTACCAAGGCATCATCGGCGCCGTCTTTGGTCTGGCCTCGATCATTGGACCTTTTGTTGGTGGACTGTGTAAGTGGCGTAGAATCTTGGGCTGAAGTCAATGAGCATCAGGACTACGGCCGCCAACACCGTGGCGCAAGTGATAGCTCGTTGCTGGGGTCATGTCGATCGCTGAGGCGACCGTGTCTACGTACGGTACTAACTGGAAGCGCTTCCTTTCTGCCACAAGTCACGGACAAGATCAGCTGGCGATGGTGCTTCTTCATCAACCTGCCTTTCGGTGCCCTGGCCATCCTGGCCATCGTTTTCTTCCTCCACCTGCCGACTCCAGAAGGCTCCATCACCGCCAAGCTCCAGCGCATTGATTACCTCGGATCTCTTGTCTTGATCTCGGCCGTGATCTGCCTTCTGCTTCCGGTCCAATACGGCGGAGGCGACTGGGCCTGGAACGCCCCGCAGACGATTGCGCTCTTTGTCGCTGCTGCCGTCTTGACCGGACTCTTCATCTTCATCGAGTTCCGTGTTGCCAAGGAGCCCGTCATTCCCCCTTCCATCTTCCGGCATCACAGCGTCGGGCTGATCCTGGCGTTCACGTTTCTGTTCGGCGCTGCCTTCCTCGCAATCGTGTACTATCTCCCGACCTACTTCCAGATTATCGACGGCGCAACGGCGACTCAATCGGGTGTCTACACCATTCCCATGGTTGTAGTGTTTATCATTCTCAACATTGGCAGTGGTAAGTTGGCTATCTCAGGACCATTTATCCGAAGCAGTGTCTCTCTGGATGGCGGATGCATTCACAGCAGTACATCGAGCTGTGGCATTGGATTTCAATCCCCGTACCCT
Organism: Polychytrium aggregatum; assembly: GCF_025602895.1. Classification (NCBI taxonomy): domain Eukaryota; kingdom Fungi; phylum Chytridiomycota; class Chytridiomycetes; order Polychytriales; genus Polychytrium; species Polychytrium aggregatum. The sequence goes on from NW_026516361.1 coordinate 40,520, forward strand.
GCCGCCGCTTCTCAAATGGCACTTTGCTGATATTTCTTCACATCTCCATCATGTCGCTTTCCGCCCGCGTAGGCATCGTGGTCTCTCGCTCTGGCCACTATCGCATCTTCTTCTGGATCGGATTTCCATTCATGATCGGTGGCTCAGCTTTGCTCTACGTCCTGAACGAGCAGTCTCTGCTGTCCACCCAGATGCTGTTTTCCCTGGCTTTCGGCATCGGCTCCGGTTGCATCATTCAGTCCAAGACCATTGCCATCCAAGCTAGCGTTCCACACAGCGAAATCGCTGTCGCCACAACCCTCACCAATTTCGCTCAGACTCTTGGCGGGTAAGCATTCAGCAATGTGTCTGTTCTTGCTCGGCCGGTGGCGATTGCCGAGCGATTGCCAGTGTCACGCAAACGTGGTGAAGCTGACAGTTCCTCATATCTCGACAACAGAGTCCTGGGCATCGCCATCGGAGGTGCTTTCCTGAACAATACTCTTCAGTCGACACTGCAGGCCTCTTCCCTTTCCCCAGAAGTCATCACTATGATTATTCGCAGCCCGGCGTCGATTCGAAGCGTGTTTGCCAACGACCCCAGCGCCCTTGCCACGACAGTCTCTGCGTTCTTGGTTGGCATCCGCTCGATCTTCCTGTCCACGATCCCATACACGGTCGTGGGCTGGTTCGCCTCCCTCATCATTCGCGAGTTCCGAAAGGGCCAAACGGCTGCTCCAAAGTCCGTGTCGGGGCTCGACGATGCCGCAACTAACAAGCACGAGCTCAACGAGATTGTGTCCGACCGCGAGCCTCACAACTAGTGCCCCTGGTGATGAGGCAAGCACCTTTCCTTCGCCACCCCGGACAATTTCAATAGCCCTATGCAAATCCAATCTTGCTTTATGACGTCGAATATGTGTGGATTTTTCTTTGTTAACGGTGTGCCGCAGTTTCCCGTAATATATGGCGCATGCCGATCGTCCCAGCTATGACCAGCCGGTGGTGCTCGTCGATAGTCTCACGAAAATCCATTCCCGAGGACCTGAACGGCCGGGGGCTGGAAGTACTCGTGCTCATGATCCGCAACAACATTTGAGTGGGCGCAACTGTGCTCCACTGGCTCTCGGGCCGGCTGTTTCCGAAAGTGAACCACTGGCCACTCACACTCCCTCGCACTTGCCACTGACCAGTCCTTTCACGGATCACACGAACCCTCCCGAATGTTTTTGTGGCGGGCGCTGTTGTGCCAGACAACAACAACGACAACAACAGCAGCAGCAGCAGTAGCAACAACAACAACAACGACAACAATATGCTGTTGATCCCATGCAGGTCAGGCGATCGGACCTGCGGATCGCTGCGGTGAAGATCGATCGAGCACCGTCAAGGCCGGTTCTGGGCGCTTCTCTCTGTTTCGGTCCCAGCTCCGACGGTCATCTGCCCCGCAACTCCGCTCAGCCTGAGTCAAGCCCACGGCCATCCGCTCCTATAAAGCATTTCCAGCTCGATCGCCGATCGAGTCCATCGTATCAACCGCTATACGACCCATACAACTCTAACCCAAGCTCTTACCTCTCATACATCCTCGCACATTCGTCCTTGGCCCGTTCGACCCAGCCAAGCACTTTGCCATATCACCTCTCGCCATGACCACCCGTAAGCACCAGCATTGACACCGGCATTGGCACCGGAACTGAAACGAGAGCATGTGCATCGAGCAGACAGCTTGTAGGGCCCGTATCAAATCGACGCTCCACATCTCCGCATTGACGGCTGGTCCGTCTCGCTACATCCTCGTCTGTCTTGGATGCTCGTGCGAGCTCGATGCTCACTTGTTCGTTCCTCCTTCGTGCTCTCTTGGCCGCCTGTTGCCACCCCGTCGTTTCTGACAGTGTCTCCACTACCAACAGCTCGCCACTCTCTCACCCAGCTCGAGGAGCACCAGCGCCCATCCGTCGCCGAGCGTCTCGCTCAAGCCGCTGAGCGCCGCCGCACCCTCGAGATGGAGCGCGAGGCTAGACTGAAGCAGGACCTCTCGCACCACGACAGCAAAGTGTCGCTCCGCGAGTCGTCCACATCCCTCCCAGACGAACGAGCGTCCCAGGTCAAGCTGAATAGCCCTGAGCGCATCAAAGCCGTGCTCGAGAGAAAACAGACCCTTGAGGAACAGGCCCTCGAGCACGCCGAGCGGCTCGCCGAAAAGACACGCACTCGCATTGAGGAAGCCGGCCAGCGCCATGATCGCGCCGTCCAGGAAAAGGCCGAAGTCGCCCACCAAGCAAACCAGGAAATCGAAGGTATGTCTCATGTCGCTGCCGACTCGAGTGCCGGGCTCTCATTGGCCGCAACTCAGACGGCTCGATCTTTGTCTCGCTATCGCGCTTGGATGCGTTCCTCTTGGCTCTATCCCGGAATTGCGTGTTCTCACGGCCTTCTCGGGGCTGACGATTGGTGTCGGTTTTGCGCTTTGCAGACGTGATCCGGAGAGCCTCGACTGCCCGTCTCACCGAGTCTATCGCCAAGCCAAGGGCCAGCATTCCCACTGCACCTCCTCAATCCCCCGATCTTGATGGCCGTCGAACTTCGCTGGTTCATACCGAGGCCGTCCAAGCAAGAAAGAGTGAGATCGACGCCATCAGCCAGGCCGATATTGCGCTACAAATGCACAAACTCGAGAACAAGGCTGTATCGGCCAGCGATCTGCATGGATCCAGCATCGAGCACATCCGAAGCAACGCCCACAAGGCTATCGAGTCGGTCGAAAGTAAGCATCTCTGGCTCTTGTTCTGCTGCTGCAATGGCGGCTCACTCGCATGCCACCTACTGAGCTAATGCTTTGCATCTCCTGTCTGTATTAGTGGGCCATACCCGCCACCTGCTGCGGGAGAAGATCAGAGAGTCTCAGATCCTCCAGCAGGCCCACGAGACCGATCTCAAGATCGAGCGTGCCCAAGCCATGAAGCGAGACTCGATTGAAAGGATCAAGGAGAAGCAAGCACAGCTCCAACGCTCCAGCGTCACGCGCTCGTCCACAAGCGTAGATCGCCGAGACTCGACGAATGCACCGACAATGTGACCGTCCACGGAAGTGTCGCACCGCTCCTGTCTCTGGCACATGAGGTGGCCCGGGTGCAGGCTTTCTGATCCTGTGTTGAACTCAATTGGACTGATTGAATTGAACTGAATTGAATTGAATTGAATTGAGCCGCGTTGGTTTGTTTTTGAGCAGCGCTTTGAGCGGCACCTGCGCGGCGTTTTTGAAATGGTTTGTCCTATCCCACTCCCCACGCTCTACCTGTATGTATTTCCTGAATCCAGAAAAAAAAACGGGATAGTGTTCGCTTTCTCTGGCATCATAGTCCGTGCGATTGTGTCCGGTCCTGGTGGCAATCTCTTGGGTTTCGCTGGTTGCGGTGTACTGCTCAATACGCCCAGCCTGGACGGGCTGTGGCGCAGGCACATGTGGCACTCACATGACCGAGCGGGCGCTTCCTCGTCGCGATTTGAGGCGAGCGATCTCGGTGCATCCGGCTTGCTTCGTCCACGACGAGGCGCGCAGCACACCATGGGCGAGTTCGAGATCACCAGGCCGATTCGCAAGAATGCCATCATGGATGGCGGCGAGGACACCGAGATGGCGGACGCTGCCGGCGCCCACGTCGTCACTCCCGGCGAAGTCATCACCAGCGATACAGCCTTCATGAGGTTTGGTTCTGGAGCACCGGCGATCGAGATCGACTCGCCGTCTGGGCGGATACACAGGATCGCACATCCAGACTGACGCACTCGTTTATTCTGGACCTTTTGCCCTCCCGATGGCTCGGCCACGCCATCCAGAGGCCACGGCACCTATCTCGTCGATGGCGAGAGGCTGATTTCATCGGTTGCCGGAGTCGTCGAGCGGGTCAACAAGCTCATTTCGGTGAAGCCGTTGCGCACGAGGTAATGAGTGTTTTGTTTCTCAAGCCCGAGAAAGCCAGAGGCGCTGCGTATCAGCGCACGGGCCAACGAGGTTCCTGGGCGAGATTTTGCCGACACAGATGATATGTCCACTCTGGAGGATCAAGGCTCGATCGACAGTGCCGGCTCGTGGGCGACCGAGAGGCAGCTGCCCAACGAACAGAACCGCCCCAGAAACCGATCTGTGCTCAGATGGGATCGATCACAGCTCCAATGCGTTCCTATAGGTCACAGGACTCGACCGAGTGTACTGGAACAGCACACGATCGTTAGCCCCCCGGCAAAGTCAAATGGCAACAGGGCGGGATACTCAAGAGCCGGACGGGCACGCCAAGGGATCTGGCGATATGGGTTCATCAACCACAGCGGGACTGACGATGCGCTGACCCCGAAACCGTCGCATCCCCATCCAAATTTGGCCTGTCGCAGATACAACGGCGAGATCGGCGACGTTGTCGTTGGACGGATTACGGAACTAGGCCAGAAGCGATGGAAGGTTGACATCCGCGCTCGGCAGGATGCCGTGCTGCTGCTGTCCTCGGTGAACCTCCCTGGAGGCGTCCAGGTAACAACAGCCCGGGCTTTGCCTGCCGGATACGACTAGTTGGCCGGGTTATCGAATGGCTTGATCGCGATCTGCTGGTTTCAATCGCGAAGCACTGGCCAAAGCCATGGGGCAGGACGACCGATCACCTGCCTAACATCATACATTCCTATCCATGCATACCCTCTGCCGCACAACTCAAGCGCCGTAAATCCGAGTCTGATGAGCTCCAGATGCGGTCCTTCTTTGCTGAAGGCGATCTCGTTAGTGTAAGTGATGCTCTGCCACAAGCGACTCTGTCCTTCCTGGCCACTGCGAGCCCTTGGCGGCTGACGCTCGTCTATGCGGACTGGATTCAACAGGCCGAGGTGCAGCAGTTTTTCCAAGACGGAGGCGCCTCACTTCACACCCGCAGCATGAAATATGGAAAGGTGAGATATGCTGCCTCAGCTCGTATCGGGCCGTGTGTGCGGTATATATTCAGCAGATGTGGAGTAATGCCCAAGCGCAATTCTGTGTGCTCGGGAATCACCAGAGCAGCACCATCGCTCCCATTCATCCGACTCATCCTGGTACTGATCCCGGAAATCCCTGCTTCGGGGACCATTCATCCTTTGTCAGCTGCGAAGTGGGTCGTTGGTGCAAGTCCCAGCGGCACTGATCAAGCGATCCAAGTCTCACTTTGTTTCCCTGGCCGGGGGCGTCGACGTCGTCCTCGGAGTGAATGGGCTCATTTGGGTCTGCAAACACTCGGGCATGACTCCCGAGATGGCCAACCAGCCGGATGCGCTCTATCACAATGAGAATGAGGTATGTGGCCATCGGGGGAGTGTGGAATGGTCGCCTCTGGCGTGTCCATAGCCATCGATGATGATGCGGCATATACAGCTCCCGCTGCATGGTTGCGCTCTTGCTCTCACTTGCTCGCCCGGCTGCACTCACTCATCCGTGCCCGCTCTCGTACAGGACATATCCGAGTCTCTGCGCGAGGCCATCGCTAGAGTCTGCAACTGCATTACTGCGATCAGCAACGCCTGCGTCTCGATCAACGATACCATGATTGTGTACACATACGAGGCATCGATGAAGTACTCCGTCAAGGATCTGCTGAAATCCGATATCCAGTCGCAGATCGTCACCGAGGCCAGCGCCCTGGTCGAGCAGATCAAGAACTAGACTCCTGCCGCAAGCCGCTCAGCACACGGCGGCCGGGTGTGTGATATGATCCAACTACGCTGTGTTTTTGTCCGAACGAGACGATGTGTCCCATTGATTATTAAAGATGCCCAGGTCATTCGGCTGCTCCTTTCCGGTAGTTCGGTGTGCGGTTTCGTTCGGCAGACACAGTGTTCAGGGCGATCCTGGGCGGTGTTCATGGTGGGAACAGGCGTGTGATTTCTGCCGGTGGACAAACCAGCAGCCGCCCAGAACCCCCGCGAAGCCAGCTCACCCTCCATCTCGACCGCCAAGTCTGCGATTCGCCCATGCACAAGTTCATACTCCCAGGATCCCAGCCAAGTGGCTCGGCGACTACATCCGTAACCAACTTGCGGAACAAGCTCAACCTGTCGCCTGGATCTCCCCAGCCAAGCAGCGTCACCGGCCATGCCGCCAGTCCCAGTCCCAGCCCCGGTCACAGTCCCAGTTCCAGCCGCGGCAGCATCGGCAGCAATCTGAACAGCCCCAACAGCAGCCTCAATCCCCATCGCCATAACGGCAGCAACACCATCCATTACAAAGCCCATCCTAGCAGCCCATACGGCAGCCCTGGTGGCGGCAACGCTGGTGGCAGCAGTCAGCCGTTCTCGACCCCAACCCCCAAGCTGACGAGCCCGCTGAGCAAAGCCGCTTCTTTTGCCCTCCCAAAGCCGATGGGGCGATTCAGTCCCTCACCGACGAGTGAATCATCGGCCAGAAAGCTCACCCAACTGCACAAGCACATCATTACCTCGTCTCCGACGCCCGATCCCGTCGCTTGTCCGTCGACTTGGCGGACGGCTTTGAAGCGGAAATCGCTGCCGCACGACTCGAGCCCGGGTGCAGACCACAAGGATCCACACGGCCCAGGCTCACTTCGGAAACGGAGACGAGTGCAGGCGTAAGTTTTGCGCTCGAGTTATAGCTCGGCCACATTCACGGCTGCGGCAGGCAGCGGGCGAGACGAGGCCCTTGGCTTCATGGGCTTGGGAGTCGGATGCTGATGACGATGTCATGCTTCCGGACGCAGTCCTTCCTTACTCGCCGATGACTTACTCTGGCGCCGCCTTCGCACTGCCGTGTGCATTCCGTAGTGGTGGACTTGCCGAACGCATGCTGCAGATCGCTTCGAGGGAACGGTCCGAGAGCGGGCTCTGGGATTTTATGAAGCATCGTCCGGGTAGGGCCGGCCTCTCCCCGACAGCATGCACATAGCACCAGCGACTCTGGGTGCTGCCCCTGACTCATCCGCAATCCATGACATGCTCTTCAAAGACCAGGACCTCCTCATGCAGCCGGCGAGAAAATACAGGATCGAGAGCAGCATCCAGCTTCCAAACCAAATCGTCGTGGCAAAGTGCCGGACCCTGGTGCCAGTGGCAAACGACAGCGTTTATGTGGCTCTGAAGGATGTCTATGGCAGCGGCGACGTGGGGCCGTCCCAACTCCACGACAACGAGGTCATCGGAAACAACAGCACGATCGAGATCGGATCCGGCGTTGTCGCATGCGGGAATATCGAGCTGTGCTGGCGCTATCGGCCAAGCTAGGGCGACCATGCCGAGGCAACCAAATGGCCAGCGAACACGATCAGGAAACGATCGTCGATACCCCCCCCCACCACCATTTCAGTCCGTTGGCTTCGACGCGGCTCGATGCGTAGTTGTCGCTCCCAAGATCTGGATGGCCCGTTTGTTCTGGATGGGCTGCAATAAAATCCGGTATTGATCGACACACTGCTGCATTCGGAAGCCCCTCGACTTGGCCCTGCCAATGTCCGGGTAGACAAATGCGAGGCAGGGCTGGGGATGGCTTTGCACCCACCGCTCTAGACGGGAGACTGCCGGATTGCTGGAGGCGGGCCCGAGAAAAACAAAAAAAGACGATTCATTGTTTTACAATCCACGACGAAACAAGCAAAAAGTTGAACCACTGATCAGTTGTACTACGAATATTTTGTTTCTTTTGATCACAAATTACGAAGACGAAAGACGGGAGAGCGTTGGCTGCTGCGACTTTGGTTGAGGGACTTTGTGGGAGGAGAGCAACCTTGTGGTGGGCTTTGGGAGGCATGGTGCTTGTAAGCGACGAAATATGTCAGGAGTGAGAATGTATCGCAGGCGAGAGGAGAAGATGCCCGAAGTCCGTGTCTTGGAAAGCATGATGTGTGGCGTCTCCAGAGAGAGAGAAGCTTCATCCCAAAAGGAACAGGAAGAAAAGAATCTCGAGGAGCATGTACATTGTGCCTTGGGGGAAGGTGCCAAAGAGATCGAAGCGCTTTCGCTCGTGCTCGAGGGCTTCGTCGATGTTGAGGACCTTGACATAGAGAACGGCCGTTCCGGAAAGGTCGTCTCGCTCTGGATTGTGCAGATTGGATCGAGACTCTTGGTCAGCAAAGGCAACATGGACCAGAATACAGCCAGGACGATCACGGCGACAATAACGACGGACCCGCCGGGCAATCCGGGGCAGCAGGCTTCAGAGAGAATTCGAGTGAGCCGTGAAGCCGCATGAGCGTCGGGCATTGCAGACAACGCACCTTCCAAAGGTCGTCGCTTCAAGATAAAGTCGGAGATGTAGCCGAATCCGGTGGGCATGTAAGTCGAAGTGGTGAAGAGAATGAACGGAATGAATCCCCACGGGAAGACCGGCTGCTTGGCCAGCGCCAGCTGTGAGGCCGGACGGAGAAGAACGAGAGCGATCATCAGTACATGGGTGCCTCGGTATCAACGAAACCTGCTGTTGGCAGAGCCGAGGCTCCTGGTTGCTTGGCCTGCAGCGCCCTCAGGAGTGGCGTAAACGTCTGATGCATGATATGATCGCCACCACCGACCTCGAAGCCGACAATCAAAGCAATGGTGCCTATGAAGTGCTCGTATGTACACCAGCCGATCCAGGCAATGACAGAAAACTGAGCGCGCTGTCGCATCGAGCAGGGGTGATCGCACCACCATTGGGTCCTCTCAAGCAGGTTGAAGTCGACGCAGCCAGACTTGAGCTTGATCCACTGCCACGACGAAATCGGCAGAGGTGCGGGGGCGCTGTGGGAGGAAGGTGGGCGGAAAAAGTACCATCCCTGCAGCGAGAGGAAGAGCGCAAGGGGCCCGCCGATCAGGAGAAGCAGGATGGCCGACTGGGTCGGCAGGTTGTAGAGGATGGTGGGAGGGAGGTCGTCAAGCCCCCGGATTCGCAGGAAATAGTAGAGCGGCGAGATGGGCAGGATGAGGAACTGGATGGCGAAGAGGATGACCTTCCAGCGCAGGTTGAAGCGCTTGAAGCGCTCGATGACCTCGTTGTCGACGGCGATCAGCCCAGGAGCTCGGAGCGGGACGGTGATGCTCGAGTACTGGAACTGAGAGGGGCGGTACTTGTGGATGACTCGACGGCCACCCTGATGGACATGGATTTGTGGGGCATTGAGCAGCGGCTGGGTCTCGGAAGCGCTTTCGGAGGCGACAATTCGCTGGGTGACCGAGATGTTCACGGTTGTGGACGAGCTCTGGTCGTGCGAGGCCATGGTTCGTGAAGCGGCGGCCGTTGGTCCGAGGAGAGTAGGTGGACGGGAGTGGTGGATGATGGCAGAAGAAGAACGGCGGTGCTGGCGGGCGGGTGGGTGGGGGCAGAAGCCACGGCCGGAAGCAACAGCCGGTCGCGGCGAATCGACGAGGGCGAGGACACGGACGAGAAGGGCGTGCTGGGGATGCCATGCAGCGAGCGACGCTGCGGATGCAGGTTTTGGCGAAGAGCAGAACGAACGACGATCGAACGACGAGCGAGGGAGATGCGGGATGTTCTGCGTTCTTCGACTGCATCGCCCGGGTGTATTCCATGGTTGCATCCGCACCGTTGCGCTCCATGATTGCGTCTGCCGACTGAATGCCACGATGACATTCCACAATGGCATTCCGCAATGACATTCCACAATGGCACCCGCATCTGGAATCGATCGCATGGTCGGCCGCGGTGCACGCACTCAGGCTCGCTGGGCCGCGACGATCTGCTTCAGATGCGCCAGAACGATGCCGAAGCGATCCCAGGCGATGAACGGAACGTTCTCGCGCTGGCACCAAGTCTCCAGGTCCTTTCCGCTCTTTGCAAAGATGACATCGGCCTCGCGGGCAGCGCTGATGTCGGAGATGCCATCGCCCACAAAAACCACTACGGGCCGCTGGGCGGTGTCGGCAGAAAGATAGCGCTCGGTGATTGTTCGCAACGTGAGGGACTTGTCGTGGCCGTGCGGGGTTTCGTCCCGATAGATGATGTCCCAGCCTGCATCGGCGTCGATGCTGATGTCGTTGGCGACAATGTCAAAGAGTCCGCCATGCTCGCTTTCGGAATAGTCCTTCATGAAGGCCTCAACAATAGGGCGGAGGCCGCTGTATGTGATCCGCATGAGCGACGGTGAGTGAATGATCGTCCGATTGCTTGTCTGTGCAGCCTCCAAAACCATAGACCGAGCAACGCAGCTGTTCTTGCCTGCTGACGACGGTAACAGGAATCTTGTGCTGGATACAGTAGCTATGGAACTCGGGAAAGTCGGGGTCGATTTCAACAGCTGTTTCGGGAGTCAGCGCTCGCACTGGGACAAAATGGGTGCCAGCACTCCAAGGCTCATTCGGCTCCGAAGAATCGATGGGACTGGGACGGCCATGCTCGAATCGCACGGGTGAGGAGCAGCAGGAACGGACCTGAGAGAAGATCCATGGCATGCTCGAGGCTCGCCTTGACCGACTTCCACTGTTCCCGGACTGCATCTCGGTACGATGTCACGCCGTCGAGCACCTGGGTATCTGGCGTTTCGTGGGTGGCAGGAGAGCAAGATCAATCGGCAAAACGAATCGGGATTGTCGAGTCAGGGCGATCTCCGGCAAAGATGTCGACTCTGGAGACGATTGTCGTTGGCAAGGATAGTGTTTAACTGACCCAGCGCCTTTCTTCGCTCGGGGCCCATGAAGCGGTCCACGATGACGTTTCCAGTATCCTGCGGGACGATCCAGAAGTGTTTTGTGGGTGGAGTGTCAATAAAGGGGGGGAGGAGGCGTTGATGTTGAATGCCGCTGGATAATGTCGATGCGGAATCTCAGGACAGGCGGGACAAGCACATCGACAAGATTACCGCTGTGCTGACGGTGCCGTCAAAGTCTGTGAAGACAAGAACTTTCGGATTGCTCATGACTGGGAAGATGGCGATGGAGACGGGAGCGGATCGATGGGCGGAACGGGTTGGGCAAGAGGCAGACGGCGTGGATGGGCCTGCGCACGCCGCAATCGGTCGTTCGCTGGGGCAATGCCTCGGGAACAATGTCTCGCCCTGGCAATGTCTCGGGGGAGGGCTCTGTACAATGATTCATGCTGTGATAGAGAAAAGGAGTGTATTTGTGGAGGAGGTAGAGCCGGCGGCCAGCGAATGGCGAGTATCCAAGAGGCTGAAGAAAGAGAAATGCATGTCATAGTAGCTCTCAAGCAACTGGGATCAATGCAATCTGACCGCCGCTTTCCCTTCTTGTCTAGAGTTGAGGGGTCCGTAAATATGCCGATGAAAGATACACATCGGTGAGGGAAATATATGAGCCGATGGGAGGGTGAGCGGACTGAGGCGCCAGACATGTGTCCATCCAGTCGCCACTCCCAGCCAGCAATGACATCAGCCTATTACAAGAGGGCGATGAACGCGGTGGCCAGAGCCAAGAGGAGGCCAAACAGGTTGGCACCAACAATGGAGCCAGCACTGGTAGTGGTGGTGACTCCGGGGGGAATGGAGACGTCGGTCTGGGCACCAGGACCAAACAGAACCGTGGCTGCAACTGAGGGGACGCCGCCAGAGAGAGCAAACAGCATCCAGTTGCCAGGAGGGGCCACAGAACCGTTGGGAGGGAGACGGACATAGATGGTGTCTGAAGTCTGGCCAAGGATGTTCAACACGACAAGGCGCTGGTCGCTGTTGGTCTGGTGGGTGGTCGAGGCGTAGCGAATGAAGTGAACCTTGTCAATCTTGGTGCCATCGACAGCTGAGGGATTGAGCTTGAAGGCAATCGAGGAACCGTAGGTGGCACTAGAAGGAGCACTGGTGATGACCGGTCGGGGCTTGCCAGTTTGGAGGTACGGGGGAGTATAGCGCTCCATCTGGGTACCGAAGGGTGAGGTGCACTTGGTCAAGTCCATGAGCTGTCCCTGGGGAACGTTGAACGGGCTGCAAGGGGTGGTAGCATTGGCGACATCGGTGTTGCCCCAAATGTCGAAGACGTTCTGCATCTCAGATCCGGCGGTGTAGATGTATCCCGAAGGAGCCAGCAGAGCCACGGAGTGGTACAGGCGGACAACGTGGTAGTTGGCAGTGGGGGTGTGGGTGTCGGTATCGGGGTCGTAGATCTCGGACTGGAAGTTGGGTCCGCGAGCGTACATGGCTTGACCGGCGTTGCCACCAGCCTGGCCCCAAGAGCCGCCGTTGGTGTACAGGATCTTGCCATCTGAAGGAAAGACAGCGAGAATGAAAGGAGTGAGCGGCTATACTATCGCTGCGACCAACGGCGATTACGGTGATCATGGGATCATGGACATTGCTGGGACCATCCTCGTTATTGTCAGCGATGAACATAACGAGTCTAAGAAGCAGACTCAAACTTACCGGCCATGATGACACCGTCAATCATCAGACGAGGGGTCAGCAGAGGGTTCTTGGTGGTCCAGGTGGGGTTGGGAGAGTCGGGGTTGATGCTGATGCACATGTCCGAGGCATCGGGTGTGCTCTTCTTGCTGCCACCGCAGATCAGAATGGTAGCCTCATAGTTCGGGGGCTTGAGGGGAAGCATGATCGAGTGCGAGGTATAGGGATAGATCCAGGGCTGGTGGTCGTTGGTGATGCTGGCAGGCATCGAAGGGATTTTGGCAGGGACACTCGGGTTGCCGTAGTCGTTGGTGTCGGTAGCAGGGTCCAGGAGCATTGTCTCGTTGGCGACAAAGACAAAGACCTTCTTGGAGGGAAGCTGGAAGACGGTGGGGAAAAGCGAGTAGGGGTAGTTCTTGGACAGAATGTTGAGGGGGCGGGGCCAAGTTCCGGGCTTGGAGGGGTAGTACTCATAGGTGGGGTTGTCGTTGCCGACAGGGTCCCAGGTGCCGGGGTTGTCCACTGTGTGAATGGAATGCAAGACAAGGTCAGGGCACGCCAGGGGCAAAGGCAACGACCAAGGCGACGGCCAAGGCGATGACCAAGGCGACGACCAAGGCAGGCAACATACGGAGCCAGCAACGGTGGTCGAAGCGATGGATACACAGATTCAGACATGACCCCCTCGATGAATGATGGCCGGGGACAAGCACCGGGACACTTACAGATAATGTTGTTGTTCGATCCAGAGAAAATGATGACAGTACCATCATAGAGCGTGGCAGAGGTAGGGTACCAGCGCTTGGTGGTCATCGGGCCGATGGAGAGATCCCAGGTTCCGCCAGCGCAAGAAGTGTCGCCGACGGCGCAAGGCTTGAAGAGGCGGCGGGCAAAGTGGCCATCGGTAGGGATGGCATTGCCACGGATGGTGTCGGCAGTGAAGTTGTCACCGCCGACGACGAAGACGTTGCCGTCGGGCAGCTGGACATGGTGACTGCAGAAGGGGTTCATGTCGAGGGTCGGGGTCAGAGTGTAGAGGATGGAGCTAGGGTCGCCATTGTACTTGGACGGGTCCAGCTCGGTGGAGACCGAGGGATACTGTCTGCCATCGTTGACGGTGATGGGGTTGGAGGGATACTGGAGGAAGGAGAGCGACGGCTCAGAAGACATGTTCACAGAGGGCCGGGACAGACAGGGGGATCACAAGGGCGGAGGCAGCAGCAACAGCAACAGCAGCAGCAACAGCACCAGCACCAGCACCAGCAGAGCAATCCTGCACCGACAGTCTCCCGGCAGCAGAGCCAAGGGACGCCGCCGATCGAGGGCAAAGGCAGAGCCCGATGCAGAGTGGACACTTACGGGCCAGATGTGGGGACGCTCCATGCACAGGAAGCGCTCGTTCGGGAGCAGAGCCAGATGGATGCAGACGACACCGGTTTGGCCGATGATTTCGAACTTGCCGTTGGTGGTGTTTTGGGCAGCAGCAAGGGTGGCCAGCGAGGCGCCGGCGAGCGAGAGCCAGTTGAGGAGCTTGGTCATGGCGACGACGAGAGCCGGGGCAGGTGGTGAGAGGCGACGGCGACGGCGACGACGAAGCAGGAGGATGGCCCGAGCGGCGGAAGAGGAGCGACAGCCGGCCGACCAGGCGACAAAACCTCCTGCGAAAATATATACGATTTCTTTGGGCCATCGCCCCCATCCACGGACAGAAACACGCTCGGTTTTTGCGGGGAGCACGGGGACAGGGCGACTTTGCCGCCGCGGCTGCAGCGTTGTTGCTGTGAAGCCTCGCAGCTGTGGGCTGGAGGCATTCGATCTGTGCACAAGCCCTTGCCGTGGTGGAGCCGCAGAGACAACAGTGTCACCCGCCGTGCCAGCCACGGCGCCTGGCGGACAAGCGGCCCCCACAGACAAGGGCTTGTGCTGTGCCCAATGGTGTGGCGCCGTTGCCGGGAGTGCTCGGTGCTGAGCGGTGAGCAGGAGTCTCCCCAGTTGATCCCCCTGGCTCGCTCGGGGCTCTGCTGCCTGGGCTGCTAATGTCGCACGACATGTGCATAGTCGCGGTGTGTCCGGCGGCCCACACAGCAGCCCGGAGACTGCCGAATATTCGCTGTTGCCGTCGGAAGGATCAGGCGAGAGAGGAGTGCCATATCCATGCCGCACTCAACCTGCATACATATCACGCACGCTTCCATCATCCACAGCGACCGTCTGCAATGCCCAGGCGATCGGATACCTGGGCCCATTCTTCCACATCGTCGCGATGCCAGTGCCTCCCTCGGGGAGGCACAATATCGGTGCGCCGATTAATCGTCGCCAATCGAGATTGACTGGGTATATCGTCAAACGCGTATGTTCCACTCTAATCCAAATCAAAAAATGTATATTGCCAACCAAGACGGGGGAAATCGAACAGCTGATCCCAAAACGGACACTGTCCTTGCTTTTCTTACACCCGCAGTTGTAACAAGCATAGAGTCGCCCGCACCATCTCGTGAGGAAGCGGACGCACGGCAACAGAAAGCGTTGAGCCACATGAGCCAACCAACTAGATCAGCGAAGCCATTAGTGTGCCAAGAAGGACAACAGCAACGGCAAAGAAATTTGCACCGAAGATTGAGCTGGCACCAGACTTGGAGGCACCTGGGGGAATGGAGACGTCGGTCTGGGCACCAGGACCAAACAGAACCGTGGCTGCAACTGAGGGGACGCCGCCAGAGAGAGCAAACAGCATCCAGTTGCCAGGAGGGGCCACAGAACCGTTGGGAGGGAGACGGACATAGATGGTGTCTGAAGTCTGGCCAAGGATGTTCAACACGACAAGGCGCTGGTCGCTGTTGGTCTGGTGGGTGGTCGAGGCATACCGAACAAAGTGAACCTTGTCAATCTTGGTGCCATCGACGGCCGAGGGATTGAGCTTGAAGGCAATCGAGGAACCGTAGGTGGCATTGGAGGGAGCGCTGGTGATGACCGGTCGAGGGTTGCCGGTCAACAGGTAAGGGGGAGTGAATCGCTCCATTTTGGTTCCAAAGGGCGATGTGCACTGGGTCATGTCCATCAGCACGCCGCTCTTGTCGGTGATGCCAGCGCTGGTGTTGTACATTGGGTTGTCGGGGCTGCAGATGGATGAGAGGTTGGCGACATCGGTGTTGCCCCAAATGTCGAAGATGTTCTGCATCTCAGATCCGGCGGTGTAGATGTAACCCGAAGGAGCCAGCAGAGCCACGGAGTGGTACATCCGGACGATGGAGTACGAAGCGACAGGCGTGTGGGTGTCGGTATCGGGATCGTAGATCTCGGACTGGAAGTTGGGTCCACGAGCGTACATGGCTTGACCGGCGTTGCCACCAGCCTGGCCCCACGCACCGCCATTGGTGTACAGAATCTTGCCGTCTAGAGCAGCGCGTTCGGAATACAGAGTCAGCATACAGCAGAGTACATGACCAACGAATACAGGCTCGAACGAGAGCACGCGAAGCTTATCGCAAGACATGCAGATGACGAATGTACACGCGCATGATTCTTACCGGCCATGATGACACCGTCAATCATCAGACGAGGAGTCCGCAGAGGGTTCTTGGTGGTCCAGGTGGGGTTGGGAGAGTCGGGGTTGATGCTGATGCACATGTCCGAGGCATCGGGTGTGCTCTTCTTGCTGCCACCACAAATCTGGATATTCGCTTCATAGTTCGGGGGCTTGAGGGGAAGCATGATCGAGTGCGAGGTATAGGGATAGATCCAGGGCTGGTGGTCGTTGGTGATGTTGGCAGGCATCGAAGGGACCTTGGGAGGGATGCTGGGGTTGTTGTAGTCATGTGTATCGGTCGCGGTATCAAAGAGCATTGTCTCGTTGGCGACAAAGACAAAGACCTTCTTGGAGGGAAGCTGGAAGACGGTGGGGAAGAGCGAGTAGGGGTAGTTCTTGATAAGGATGTCCAGAGGGCGGGGCCAAGTTCCGGGCTTGGAGGGGTAGTACTCATAGGTGGGGTTGTCGTTGCCGACAGGGTCCCAGGTACTGGGGCTATCGACTGGAATTTGGAGCGGAATGACGAAATATAGTTCATCAGTGGCGGCCAGGATCGGACTGAGCGAATTGCTCCGGCTCTCCTCCAGGTTTGGATTGCAAGGGCGCGCCGAACAAGATCTCCCGCAAATCCACGGACTACTCACGGTCAATGTTGAGGTTGCTGCCGGAGAGGAAAAAGATATTGCCATCATAGAGAGTAACGGCAGTGGGATACCAGCGCTTGGTGCTCATGGGACCCATCGAGAGGTCCCAGGTGCCGATCGTGCAGTTGGTGGCACCGGCGGGACAAGGGCGGTAGATACGTCTCATGTTGTGGCCATCGAGCTCGTACGAGTTGCCGTTGTCTGGGATGATGGTTGACTTGTCACCGCCGACGACAAAGACGTTGCCGTCGGCCATCTGCACGTGGTGGCCGCAGAAGGGACTGTAGTCCATCTTGGGAGTGACCTGGTACAGATTGGAGTTGGGATCGCCCGTGTACTTGGAGGGATCGAGCTCGACAGTGAGACTGGGGTACTTGCTCCCAGCAAAGGTGTTTTGGTTTGGTTGGTACTAGAGCGGTGCGGGAAGGAGAACGAGGAAGGCGGTGATGCTGATTAGATGCGAGAGCTTGCCACAAATCACAGGGTTGATGAAGGCGGCATCCAGTCTGCCGGGTCCACCGAGGCAACAGCAGCGTTCCCACCAAGGGGCTGTGAGAGATAAGCATAGGACCAATGCAGGTACTCCAGGAAGCAAGCACCGACTTACAGGGAAAGGATGGGGTCGTTCCATGCACAAGAAGCGCTCGTTCGGAAGGAGAATCAAGTGGATGCAAGTGACACCCGTGTTTCCGATGACATCCCACTTGCCCGGGAGGTTCTGCTGGCCCAGGACCGATGGAGCCAAGGTGCTAGCGGCCAGCAAGGCGAGAGTCGCCGATGATGCTTTCATGACTGCGATCTGGGGTGATGTGCGGGGTACATGAGACCGAGTCGTGATAGACATGCCTGGGAAACAGGTGCTCAGACACTCCGAGTTACTTTGCTTTTGACACTGCTTACATTTGGTGAGACTGGTGGAAGGTTTGAGATAGCGAAATATGTTCGAAGCTTATATGGCGGCCCCCAGGAGACAAGACCGATGAGAGAGGGAGAAGAGTATGCCGTCTGGCAGATATGACGCAGCAACAACGACGGCTCTCGCAGCACATGGATGCTTGGGCGGCCCCGGGACCGGATCTGTATTTATTGAGGTGTCGCGGAGCGAGACAGCCCGCTGTGCGACGGCATGGCATGGGCTCGATCATACCTGACTCATTGCTGGCATGTGCGACATGCGGGTGGTGGGCGGACGCAGCGAGGAGCGCGTCTGGGGACAGCAAAACGAGCGCACCGACCGGGCCTTGGGGAGGACGACAAGGCCCGAGAGACATGGGCACTTGCGGGTGGCGTGGATGCATGACGGATGCTGACTGCGATGCGATCGGCGGACGATCCGGACCAGGCCGCCATGGTTGGCCGAGTCCCGCTTGGATGGGATGATGCCATTCGCTGTGCAGCAGCGACACAGAATCCACACACAGAACACAGCACACAGCACACAACACACAGCACAGAACACATCACACATCACACAACACACAGAACACATCACACAACGCTGCCGACTGGCCGAGTCCTTGTTGTGGTGAGGGATTTTTGCGGTGTCTGTATTACCCCGGCTGTGTCTGCGCTGCCACCGTGCCAGGAGCAGTCGCGGCAAAGGGCGTCCTCTGACACAGCCTTGCTCCTTGCCCCCCCCCTCGCAAACAGGAGCCCCGCCCCCCTTGCCGCTCTTCCGTCCTCGTCAGCAGGATCGCATGCACCACATGCCGGCGAAAGCCAGATCATCTTGCCAGCCCAATTCACAGCCCCGGCGGATGCGTGAAGAGCCGCGAAAAGACAGATCGGCTCGTTGCAATGTCGGTTCCCCCAACGAGGATACTCGAGACCTCGTTCTGGAGGGCTATGCCGCGGATCAGGTTGGCCTCCGCAAAGGTCACGCCCCCAACGACCACGACAATCATGCTCGAGAACTGCGACGGGTGGGGCGCACCTCCGAGAAGACGGCTGAGGGGCGGCGTCGTTGGGATGGGTGGTGGTGGGCAGAGGCAGGACAGCAGGACAGCGGGACAGCGAGAGGCAAGACGGTGGATGGCAGAGCGGGTGGGTGCAAACGGTTGCATGTGGTCAATGCGATGAGCCAACACACTTCAAGGATGCGGTCCCAGCGAAACAATCTGGCTTTGGCGGGCCCAACGCACCGCAGCAGACGAGAGACCGAGAGGCGGCGCAGACGCAGCAGACATGGACGAGCGACACCAGAGGTCCAAGGCCGGATGTCAACGCATCACCCGGACTCATTGCCGGTCGCATCGCCCAGCTCCTCTCTATCAGCCGATCAACTTTGCAGCGGCCAGTCCGATATGACCGAGGGATTGCATGCACAAACCTAAAGCTGAATCCGCCAATAACGCTGCCTGGATAGGGAACGTGTGTGAGATCGGACACATCGGGCTGCCCGGGCGGAGGGCGGCCCTTGAAGATTGTCTCCATCACTTGCTGGACCAGAGGCTTGTACAGCTCGGCCGAGGACGGATCCAGCACGGAGCTGATGGTTCGAGGCGGCAGGGATGAGAGTCGCGGGCACCAACATTGTCGATGGTGAGAACTGAGTACGAGCCAGTAACTCGGAAAGCGATCGAGCTGCAAGAAAGGGACCACGCCCCGTCGTCGGAAGCCTTACTGAAAGTGCTTGAGCTCGCTGCGGGCCGCTCGGATCCGCTTGAGAGTGCTGAACGTATCTCGGATCCACCGATCGACCTCGGCCGCCTGTGGCGAGTTCCTCTGTGGGCTCTCGTACTCTTGGGAATCGCCAAAGGACTCCAGATGCGAGTCAAAGTCGACATCCCAGTCGGTTTCCCAGCCATCCTGGTGTCCCCATCATGAAAGCCAGAGATTCACTTGTTGGTCAGGTCTGCAAGACTGTATCGCTTACGAACACTGCCACATCACTGACCGGCTCGGCTCGGCTCCGCTCGACAACAGGAGCAGAGTTGCATGTCAACTCACGGTCGAGGGTTGCTTTGGCTTGGCCTGTGCGTGAGGCTGGGCTGGACCCAGGAGTGCTCGCTTGAAGGCCTCCTTGAGGGTCTGCTCATCGCGGGCACTGAATGATACAGTGCTGCCAACGAGGGCATGGACCAGGATCGTAAAGTCGAGCGTATCCTCCAACGTAAACTGAGATCGACCGTCGCCTGCAAGTACCAGAGCCGCGGCGTTAAAGAGCAGCACTCGTCAGGGCAGGATGGGTTGTCACCAACGCTGCGTCCTTGCACTGCACTAGCTCCTACCTCTCGGAAGCATGCTGGCGATCTGCTGGATGACCACACTCGAGTCCATTGTCTCGGAAAGTGCAAGCATGGTGGTTTTCTCGATGCCAAGGAGATCGCTCCAGTTGCTCGAGCGACTAGCTTCGCCCCCCCGTCCATGATGGTGGTCCACCCAACCGATAGCGTTAGACTCAGTCGACTTGTACCAGCCGGCCACGAATGCGCTGCTTACGTTTTGATGATCACAACGACAGCAGCCGCCAGCGTCTGCAGAAACGCGCTGTTTTCGTAGACGAAGGCATTGTCTTGTTGCATGATCGTCTGCAGTATAGCATGCAACTCTGTCGGCGTCAGAGCTCGGGTTCCCTGGAGGAGAATACGATGATGCAATTATATCAGGCCCGTAAAGCCAAGTTAATACACAACCCTGGTAACGGCTGATCCGCACAATAGCACTCCACAGGGCAGAAGCAGAGGCAGATAGACACACAAAGGCGGTATACAGATCAGCACATTACCTTGGCTGCTGCATTTGGCAGCGCCAGATTCTGGTGCTGGACAATGTCCATCAATCGGTTGCTTTGGATCGGAAATATGATGCCTCCGTTAGAGAGCAAATATACATCGTGCTGCGGCTCCAACGGCAGCTGAGATTGCCACACGGCGGATACAATCAGAAAAAGCAGGAAACTATGAAGGGAGGGTGCGATATGCTTACCGAATCAAGCCAAGCGCTTCCTTCTGAGAAAGCGCGGTCAGTTCATCAAGAAGACCAGTAGAGTCCACGCTCATCCCGTGGGCCAGAGAAAAGACCGCTATGGAGGTGACGGATGGTCGTTAGCAGGTCCTAGAGCGAGGCGCTAATGCCACACCGAGATCAAAGCCCTGAACCGAACACAGCCTCGGGGCCAGCACGAGGAGAATACAGACTACTCACCGGTATCAGACAATTCAGGCGCATCATCCAGCAGCTGCTCCGCCGGAATGGCAATATCCACCGAGCACGGCGTGACCCTGGGGAAGACCTGGTATAGCTGATCCAAGATGTTTTCCGAGTGCTGCATCGGCGAGACCAGATCCAGGTTCTGGGTGCACGTGTCCATGAGCAGAAATTAAACAAGAGCACGAATGCAGCATCAACCCGCAAAGACGGCACTTGATTTGTCTGCGAGCAGCACTGGGGAAAGCACACACCAAACGCCGACGACGAGCGGGGGGCATGGCGTGACAGCCGACTGGATAGCCTCGGTCGCCGGTACATCGGCTGCGGGCCAATGCAAGCGAGCTCTGCTGGCTGATCTCCACCTACCCGATCTATCAAAATTACAGCGACATTGCGGTCGGACGACCTTCTTGCAGCCAACGAGGAGTTGGCTATTACACTTTTGGCGATCCGCTTTGAGGTCTCGCCTGTGGAGTCGAGGCGAATCCGATATGTGTCAGACGCCATACGATACAAAGATATTGATCCAGTAGCACAAGTCCGGTGCCAGACATGAAGCGGTCAGGTTGACAGTTGCTCACCAAGCACATAAAACTCCTCTCGGAGGTTGAGCGAGTCCAGGATTGTCGACAAAGAGTGGCTGAAGTGGCGGGCGTTGATCTGTTTGGAGACCATTCCAGCATAGAGACGATCAATGTCCCGATGGAGATGAATCGGGATGAGCGAATCTGATCGAGCCGCACAGACAGGCGCTGATGTGCTTGTTGAGATGGATGACACTATGGCCCGAGAGTCCCAGCTGAAGTGCGTTTGGATGTCCCTACCTCATGTGCATCTGTGGTTGCCGAATGGGTATGGTTGGAAACACAGATGCAACGCAGCGATCCGGAGCGAGGATGATGAGCAGAGGCAATACCGGTGCCACCAGCCGGGACGCCATGCATGTTGCACTTTCGATCACCACAGCTCGCGGTGGCGATCGACTCATTTGTAGTCTGCTCCCTTGATTGATCTGAGCGACCCGCACTACCGAAACATACCGGCGGAGGACGAGAGCGGCCCAGGCTTTAGTGTCGGAAAGAGCTCGACTGCCGAAGGAACAACAAAGACATCGCTCGTGATCGATGCCCATAGGAGCGGAATGTGCTCGATCTTGATTGTGACAGAGCCGTTGAAGCTGGGCTCGAATCTTGACGTCGATGGCAATGGGGCGGCACGATTAGAACTAGACTGCGGCGCTGCTGAGACAGTTCAGGGACTCGGTCGGTGTTCAGGGACTCGGCCGGTGTCCAAGTCGGCAGCAACTCCTGTTCAAAGGTATGCTGACGCCAGACAAGTGGAATTGCAAAGGCATATACCGACTAGTACATCGACAATTGAGTCTCGGCTTGCTCAACACTCACTTGTTGATGCTCTGGGTCATCCACATGTAGACCACATCCTCGACAGCCGAAAAATAGTCTGTTGTACTGGATCTCTGGACACCAGCATTGTCAAAATACTCGCACAGCGACGTATCTTGGAGAAGCTCGACCTCCTGCGCGTGCAGCGGAAGCGATGTGATGATGAAGCACTCATGGTACGAGCACGACAACAGAACCTCGCGGATCACAAATTCGTATAGCGCCAGATGCTTCGAGACAATAAAGACAACCCGGGTCGACTTTGGGAGCCTGGAATCGACAACGAACGGGGTTAGGCGATGCCGACCAGCCAAGGCCCGGATTCATGCCATCGAGATCGGAGGAGGCTGGGCCGCTGACCGAAGGAGACACATTGTCGACGAGAGCGGCAATACAGGTCGGATGTGGCAGGTGATATCAGCGGGATGCGACATCGATCGTCGTTACCTGAGCTTCCCTTGGTCCTCGACTGCCGATTCAAGCGACCGGATCGATGCCGGGCCAAGCGCAAGCAGCTGGTGAGCGCCGCCTGGGTGTGTCCACTTGACGACTTGTGCGGCTTCGTTGTCGATGTAGACGGTTGCGTCCTTGAGGATTGGCACAGCCCTAGCCCAGGCATCTGAAGAAACCGCTTCGAGGTTCATGGATACAGCAGGAGCAACGGAAGCACCGATGCTTGTGAATTGCCGAGGGAATATCGTCGAGATGCGGCGCTGTGGTTGACCAGGAGAGCCCGGCGGTTGAGCAGAGACAGCGAGCCGACCTATGAATCTGGGATGGATCTCTGTTCTCGGCATGGCGCTCTCGCTCGCCAGCGAGAACAATCACGTGCGCCCATGTGCCAGATCGCGTGACTCCATCCGTCCTGGGCAACCATGATAGCACCAAAATCGGAGACGGGACACACTCTATTCAGTGGGAAATGGGACACCTGCCCACAACCAATTTGTCAGTGCAGTATGCGATGGCATGCGTCTAGCTAGCCATAAGAAATAGAACAGATCACTTTGGCATCCTCCGAGTGAAGACCACAGGTCGCAGTGCAGCGATGCGGAAATTGAGGGTGTTGTGATTGGCCATGATTGCAATGAGTGGGTGGGTGTATTCAGGTCACAGAAAAACCCCTGTCATGGCTCAAAACGGGGTGTCCCATTTCATTTTGGAAACGCTGTAACGCCGATATACGACTACGACATCTCATATACGACTACGACACCATGCCCGACCAAGCGAGACCAGCCGAACTTGCCGGGCCTTGAGGCGATCTCGCCGGGGCCATACAAATACCCGGCGAGCTGCCTCTGGACAGGCAAGTCCGGCCTCCTGACCGACGGTGGTTTCCAGAAACCCAGCCTCGAACCGGATCCCGCTCGGAAACCCATGTGCATTTTGCGCCTGGGGCTGCCAACCCCCAACTTTCCTGCGACCATCCGGCACCGCTCTTCCTGCGCATTGCTCCTCTGTTGCTCCACCTCCACATTCCGGATTTCTCCAATCATCATATCGCCGCCTCTCGCCATTATCATCGCCTGTTCAGGTCCAACATCTCAGCCACGACCAGATCCATCCTGAACCCACGATGTGCATCATCTTCTTCACTCTAAACCATCCCGTCTACAAACTGTGAGTCCATCCGCCGCGTCTGTCTGGTCGGCAGCGTGGGTGCTGCATCGATCGGCATGCTCTTCGCCCGCTCATCAGCCATGCAGCAGCGTAACAATAGCCATGATCGATTTCATCACACCCAGGGTCATCGCCGCGAATCGAGACGAATATATAACTCGCCCTGCTCGTCGAGCCGGGGTCTGGCCGCAGAATCCGCACGTTATCGGCGGCATCGACTTTGGATTCAACTTCCCCCTCAAGGCACCTCCCAGCCAAGGCTCCTCAGCAACGGCGACGGCAGCGGAAGCGACGGCAGAAACCAAAGAAGCAGCGTCGCCCGATGTCACTTCGCCTGGTGGCGACCCAAACGGAACCTGGCTCGGCGTTACCACCGACGGCCGATTCGCTTTCATCACCAACTATCGCGAGCCCCCGCATCTTGTTTCGACTATAGCCCAGTCGCGGGGGCATTTGGTAGGTCGGTTTCTGACGGCCGAACCAGAGCAGGCCGCGTCCCCAGAGGAGTATCTGACCCGGCTCTCTCCCGATGCCCATCGATACAACGGCTTCAACTTGGTCGTTGGAGACATCCACGGCTCCATGTTTCACATCAGCAACCGCAAAGCTGGCCAGTCTGGCCATGCGGTGTGGAATTCGCCGGCGCCCATTCCCCTGGCCAACTCGGCTGTCTATGGCATGAGCAACGGAATGCTCTTTCCCGACTCGGACGATGATGTATGGCCCAAAGTTCGAAAGGCCAAAGCCGAGGTCGAGGCCCTGCTGTACCCAACTGATCCTTTAGTCGGCTGCGAATCGCAGGAACAGCTGATTGAGAAGCTCCTCGACGTTCTGAGCGACACCGCCCAGGTCGAGTCTGCAGAGCTGCTTCCCAAGCGTATGTTCAACTACAATCTAGAGCGACTGCTCTCGGCCGTGTGTATCGACCGCCGGTGCATGCCCAACCAAAGCTACGGAACAAGAACCCAGACCATCGTGCTCATCGATCGAGATGGGAATGGCACCTTTGTCGAGCGAGATCGATACAAGGTCGTCGTTGACGAGGCCACGGGACAGGAGAGCATCATCGAGGGCAATTTCACCGAAATAATTCGGTTTACGGCGGCTTGATCGATCCTATGAACAGGTGTCGATGTCGGACCAATTCGATTGGTGAATCCAGCCGCCGAGAAGCAAGCAGCCACTAAATTCAATGGCGCTGTTCACAAAACAGCGTAGCACTTTGATGAGTGCCGGAAAGTACAGCTTGTTCAGAACAAGACGGGACAGCGGTGTTCCTGAGCGTTCGGCACATCAACGACTAATTGTTGTTGGCTTTGGGGCACTGTCTTGAATATATCTTGTGGATCTCTTTTGGCAACGATCGACTTGCATCGTGAGCACACTTGGCCATGATGGACGATGTATTGGGGTGTATTCCGGACCCAGAAAGTGAGAGCCTGACTCAATGGGGCATCTCGTTTCAGCAGAGACCCGCTGTAACGAGCTATTTGTTCAACCTCACAGTGTGTTTGAGCACGCTGGCAATCAACATTATCTGCTCCGTGCGCTTGAGCTCCTGGACGATGGGCAGCGTCCTGTTCTGAGTTGCCTTCGAGTTCCTGGTCAACCCCCCCCCGGACCATCACATGATTCATTCATGGGTGTGGCTTGTGGTTGGGCGGATGGCTTTGCCCTGCTCTCCTTCGTTCCCCCGGCTCGTTCCCTGCAGAGCTTTGCTTCGTCCTCGCTCTTCGATTGCTCGCCATGACTGCCAGTACCATGTCCTCCTCCCTCGACATCACTCGACTCTCACTCAAACACAACCAAGACATCTTCACCATCTTCTGCTGCAACGACAGCTTCCAACTCGCACTCGACTTGAACACAATCAAGACCCTCCTTCGAGTATGCAAACGAGCCCAGTCTCTCCTGAGCTTCAAGCTGGCTCGCTTCCACCGCTGGTGCCAGAATGCAGGACTGTGCGATCCAGACGGACAGTTGCGGATTGGCCTCACACCGAGCGACCAGATTGCCCTCTCGCTGCACTGCGAGGATCAAGCCACAGCCGACCGATCCTGGCTGGAAGATCGGGCAGAGCAGGGCAATGCTGCCGCCTCCTACTTCTTGGCACGGATTCTTCAAGTCGATCTCGACAAGCAGCAGTCTGCGGATGAATCTGACCGGGTGACTACCCATAATCAAATCGTCCGCCATCTTAAGAATGCAGCTGAAGTTGATCATTCCATGGCACAGCTCGAACTGGCCGAGTGTTATCGCAACGGTCATGGAGTCGACCAAGACCACACCAAAGCCACCGAGCTGTACCGCAGTCTTGCAGATCGCGGAATCTCTCAGGGCCAAATCGCTCTCGGCGGTTGCTATGAGGGCGGTGAAGGCGTCGATCAAGATTACAACATAGCCATCGAGTGGTACTCCAAGGCTGAAGATCAAGGCAGCGAAGATGGTCGACTCCACATCACGTTCCTGCGAGCCTGGTTCTCGTTCATTGGACACGGCACCGAACAGAGCGATGCTGATGCCCTCGCTCGCTGGCAGGAAGTCGCCACCCAGTCCACCGATCCAGTCATTAAACCCATCGCCACCCACATGGTCGGCTGGATGCACTACCTCGGCCGAGGAACTGAGCGAGACGAACAGAGGGGTATCAAGATCATCCGAGACAACCAATCGGACGAGTTCAAACTCGGAGAGTCGGAATGTCTCGCATCGGTTTGGAACAACATCAAGTCCGACTCACGCACAGCCTGCAAGTTCTTCAATCTCTGTCAGCTCGGATCGGACCGAAACTGGTTGTGCAGACATCTCATGGCTGTGTGTGTGTTCTTTGGATTCGGAACTACTGAGGACCGAACAAAGGCAGCAGGAATCTTTGAACCGCTCGCCGATGACGGACACAGCGACAGCCAGTTCTGGATCGGAAGCTGCTATCGATGCGGCGGGGGAGTATCGAGGGACTGGAAAAAGGCATTCGAGGGGTACAGCAAGTCGGCCGACCAAGGCAACTCGTACGGGCAGTGGATCGTTGGTTGTTGCTGCTACAATGGACATGGAGTCACCAGGGACTACGCCAAAGCACTTGAATGGTTCCGCAAATCGTCTGAGCAAGGCAATCGATACGGGCAATGGTGGCTCGGTAACTGCTACCAACTTGGTCGCGGTGTCCCTGAGGACATCGACACCGCCATCTCCTGGTTCCGCAGGTCCGCCGACCAGGGTCATGAATCGGCCTTCAAGGAACTCGAAAGGCGGCCATGATCCCCGAGTCGCTCCCGATTGTCACATTCCAAGAGCCAGGTGACAGCACTGACCATACAAGCAGAGCAGAGCAGCCAAGCAATCCCGCCTTCTGCATCCCTGAGTCTGAAATACCAAACAGCGAGCTTTCAAAGTAGTTCTTGTGCAGCGACAATGACCAAGTGATGCAGGATTTGACATTCAGCACATTCGATATACCGAGTAGCGCTGCCCCATAATCATCGCAGCTGTGTGCAGCCCCACAAGTCAATGAGAGCGGAGGGAGAACGAGAAGCAGACTTTCTGGCTTTCTGTCTCCTCCGCTTATTTTCTAGATCCTTAGTTCCCAGTTTACTCTCTGCCCTACCCTCGCACACCGCCCGCTTACCGTCCGCAATCATTCCCATCGTCCTTCACACGCTTTCGTCGTTTGTCACCATCTACAACCGACTATTCTACTGCTCAAAAGCAAGGGTGGTCCGAGGGCGCCGAGCTTTCCCATGACGATATGATTCACATGATGGCGTGGATATTGGGTCAGCGATGAGTCATCGAGCGCAAATTGAGAGAACAATGTTTGTACCAAGATAGAAGTGCGCTTGATCTAAAATGACCCGTCCGAGCTTGCCAGAGACAAGCTCTCATTGCCTGTGGAAGCGCCGGCGACTGTTGGAGTATATCGAGCAGCAATCCCGCTTGGTGGCAGCGGATCCTCGCCTGGGCCCCATCGACACGGACACAAACCATGAACTCTGTGGGCAAAGACAGGAGTCAGGCTCCGGCTCCGTGGCGAGGTAGGATCCATGGATTTCATCGATTTCAAGGCTCGCAGAAAAGGGAAAACATGTGGCTCTGGCTTGGCTTGGCTGTCGTGAGCAGAGCCCTGAAGGATATGGTGATATGACCCAGCATCGAATCAAGAATCATTTACGTTGATGGCACTGAGGATATTCCGGTAGTGTCTCGACTACAGCATCAGCATCAGCATCAGCATCAGCATCAGCATCAGCATCAGCATCAGCATCAGCACCGCAACCCAGACCCACAACAGTATGACTGCCAACACATTCCCGAGAAACTGGGAGGGCAGAACGATTGTCTATGCAGGGCAGGAGAGCCTGGTACAGGCCCAAGAAGCAGCGTTCAGCCCAGACCCAAGTCCGGATCCAGCCCAAAACTGGTAAGTCTTGGCCAGCGTGCATTGGCTCAGCCCAACGAGACCAGGGGGGCGGACTTCGAGTGAAAAATGGTTGCTGCGGCGAGGTATTTTAGGTTTGGCGGAATCTCAGTTGATGGTGAAGTCAGTCGAGAGTTGATCAAGCTAGGATGGTGAGGATTGCTGAATGCATCCGGCGATGCAGATTCGCAAGACGACTCGCAGACGACTGGGCATCTTCAACCACGCCAAGCGATCGCAGTCAACAACGACGGGTACGCATTCGATAAATGTGTTATATTGGCTGGGAACCCTCGCAGACATGCATCGATCCATAAACTAAACGGAAGCCGGCCTTTGCCGTGCTCATCTAACGACCGCAATGCACCTCCTCGTCCAATATCTGCCACCACCACGACGCCAAGGCTCGACCATGGATGTCGTGTTTGACGAGATAGAGTTCTTCAGGTCTGGCTCAGACCCAGCCCCGGCAGCGCCTGGCCGATGCGCCGACGATGTCAACTATGCCGATAATTCCGAAGATGCCGACAGACACAGACAAAGCCCTCTGGCTCGCTTGTCGCATTGCAGCAGCCCCAGGCGAGAATTATCGTCAGATCGCTCTGGTGAGCGCGGCCACATTAGCTTGGCTGTGCTCGACATGGCCGACGACAATGACTCACACCCGGAAGCCGACCCCGCCGACGCTTGCAACGGAACAGATATCGGCTCGAGAATTGCAGCCTCAACTCGTCGACAGAGCTTTAGCGACGCTCCCGAGTTTGAGTATCTGCCCCATCGGTTGCATTGACCTAAGCCAGATGGACAAAGTTGTGCTTGGACCGCTCTGCCCAAGGTTGCATCCGCAACTGGTGAGCCGTAACTGCACATCACAAACGAATAAAGCTCCAGAGCATATGCTACCTCGTCTCGCTGACATGCTCTCCTCCACCGCAGCTCACCCAGCTATTGGCTCCTCAGCCACCGTGATGCATCTTGGGAGTTTCCCCCCCGCAACCAGGTTTGGCGTCACCCCACCCAAACAAGCTGCCGACCACATGGCTCCGACCGTGTGCAACCCTGCACCCGATATAGAAGCTGTCAGTACACGTGGGTGCACATGGCTTGGCCCGCCGCAAAAACAACGCCGCGCAAAAAAGCCGCGGCCCTTCCTGCTTGCGCTCTTGGCCCTCAGCCATCCCTGTTGCCTCCGCTCTCTGGTGATAGCCGAGCCGCCGAGCCGCCGAACGACCAACCCAACAACCCTGCTGGCCGACTCAATTGCCGCCGCCTGTCGCCCGTCCCCAACACCGCATATAAGTTGCGATCTCCCAGAGCTCGCAAGCACCGCAAAAACCCCATCGCAAGTCCTCTGCCGCCGCCAACGGGCTGCCATCCCCCCCTCCCGTTCCAAACACGACTCCTGGCCCTCTTGCCCACTAGCCTTTCTCCCTCACCCAGCAATCAGTCCGTCTACCGCCAATCTCCCCGCAGCCATGATTTTCTGGGGTACCTATCGCTTCGCCTGCTCAAAATGCCAGGTCGGCCATCGAAATGCTTCGTGCGACCACCTCTCCCGGCCGCTCATTGAGCTCAAGGGCAAAGGCCGTCCTGTATCCCAGTGCTCGTTCTGTCGGGATAAGCGTAGAGCCGGTCAAGGACACGCCCACCACAAGTGCATCTGCGGTAGCCTCTCGAGCTCCATCTCAAAGAAGCGAATGGAGGCTTATTTCGAGACGGGAATCGTGATGGTGTTTGAGGGCGAAAACGCCGAGTCCGCCCACCAGAAGCTCCAGAAGGAGCGGGAAATCACCGTCACGATTCAAAAGAAAAAGACCCAGTCCCCCGATGATCTACACATGAATTTTGTGTTCCAGACGGCCAAGTTCTTTGAAGAGGTTGTCGAGGTCGACATGATGAAAATCCTGGGTGAGTGCATGCGCAGATGTGTGAGTGTGTGCGCAAGCTGCTGTATTCGAGACCCCCGTCGTTGTTGCGCCGTAGGATCGAGCGATCGCTCGCAACCGGCTCGCGGATGGGCTGCGGCCCGAACAGCTTCCGGAATGTACCGGACCTCTGTTCCTCACTGCGCTGCGTTGCTTCGCTACATTGCTTCGGTGGGCCTGACAACATCCGTCTCCACGCTTCGCCATCGCTGTTTTGCTTGGTCGTGTTGAAGCAGGCATTGCATTGCACACACGTTTGGCCATCCCGCTGCGCTGTTTTCGACAGTCGTCCAGCCGCCTCATGCTGATCGCCTCTGTTTGCTCCAGCCAATCCGTGCCAATGTCATATGGGTGGGCCATGTATTTGCTCCGAGCTGCCGGCCCAGCCCCGGAACAAGTCGAGGAAGGAGACGCCCACCCAGCTCGCCAACATTGCTCCCTCGCTAGCCTCGTCCTCGCCTTCGTCCTCAGCCGTCCGACCGGCGACGGAAGCTATCCATTCTGTCGCCCCAACCGGCTTCTACTCCAATCCCCAAGCCTTTGATGCCGCGCCCAGCAAGAGCCCTGGCTTTGACTTTAATCTTCAGCAGGATCTTTCCTCCCGTGTGTTTTCTGACGCCATGTCTCACCCGTCTATGCTTCCGGCGCAAGAAATGCCCTCGACCTTCCACGGGCAATATCCCATGGTTACCAGTCACGACCGTACGGCGCTTGAGGCGTTGTTCCAGCTCCGCGACGGCGCCAGCATATACAGCCCGGCCGGCCTTGGCTCGACGCTGGGATTCCAGGCGCCGCTCCCATCACCGGCCCCGGTCATCGATGCCTCGGGCATAGTCAATCCCAGTCTCCTGGCGCCTTTCCCAATGATGAAACCGAGCACCTTGGATATGCTACCGTACATCACTGCAGCCCCTGTGGACCCGGTCCGCGAAATGGCCTACAACGCACGCATGGCCAACGGTCAGCCGCAAGCTGGCTTTGGCAATCCATTGCCGCCGGTGCAAGGGGACCACCTCCCCAAGCGGTCGTGCTGCTCTTCCAAATCGAAAAAGTCGCCGGCTCCATCAAAGCCCCAGAGCGCCAAGGCCACATCCGGATGCTGTGGATCCAAGCCAAAGCCAGACGAGCGAGTGCGCAGCGGCATTGCTTCACCACAAACAGACTCTTGCTGCGAGTCAGGCCGCTCGGAGAAAGCCTCTCTCGGCCAAGCCCACTCACGGGGCGGCTGCGCGGGATGCGAATCGAATGGGGGCTGTCAATGCGCCAGCTCTGCTGGAGGCTGCCGCTGTTCGTCCGTCGAAAGCACCGAGTACTCGAGTTCGATTGAAGACAATGGCCACGAATGGTACGACAACCGCAAATGGGTTGAAATCCCACATGCCGATCCGTCGAGCTCAGCAGCTCCAAGCCCGGCGCACACCAAGTCGACAGGATGCTGCGGTGGCAGCGGCAGTGGTGACGGTGGTGGCAGTTGCGGCGGTCGAAGCCGCGAGCAGACCGATCGACTGGCTTATGCCATGGCACACCCGGCGCTGCAGGGCTCGGTGGTGGGGCAGCACCAGCATCAGCTCCAGCTCCAGCTCCCTGTCGTTGACTCGTATGCTTCCCAAGCACCTACCGAGCCAGGAGCTGGCGAGTACGTCTCCACCCCACCCGCGAGCGGCCCGGCGTCGTTCTGCGCATCCAAGCTGCCGTCGGCGCAGCGGCTCGAAGCTCTTGTGGCCCTGAATACGATCGTCCAAGAGGAAATTGCGCGAGCGACCTGTGCCTGCGGATGCGACCGTCAGGGCGGGGTATGCAGAAACTGCACCAAGTAACCTGGCTCGACACTCGACGACATGCTGTGGGACACCGAGCTGCCCGCAAGATCGTGGCGCGAATAGTTTTGGTGACTGGGGTTCGAGAGCGAGGCGAGCTATCGGTCTTTATATGGGCAAACGGGACACCCTCACGATCCCATTTGTCAGCCTAGTATGTGATGGCTTGCGTCTGGCTAAGTCATAAGAAATAAAAACAGATCCCCTCCGAGTGAAGACCACCGGTCGCTCTCCGGTTTCCACAGCCGACTCCGCACTGGTGAATGGTGCTCTTGGACACTGAATATGGAGGCAACTTTTCTCGGGCTATGGGTAAGGGCGTAGCATCGTAACGCAGAATGGTCATGGCCAGCGCGTGACATAATATCAAGTCGATGGTCAAAATCCGTGGTGTCTCGTTTTTATTGGAATGATTGTAATGACCATCATCACCCGAGGGCCTTGACCTTGGTGCCGCCGGCAAAGCAAGCGATGCGGGCGGTGTAGGCGATGTGATCCACGGGCGGCCCATTCCGGTTGATGCATGCAGCTCACTGGCGTCACGATGACTCTGGCCGAGCCGAGCCCCACCCGAGGAACCATCTGCGCTCAGGAACAGGAGCCGACATGAGCCCGCCGCGCGGACTCAGCCTATCGACAGCCTTGGCCGGCAAGCATCGGCACCGCCTGCTGCGGGCATTGATTCTCCCGTCTGTTCCTTGTCGATGGCTTCTGCACCCACACCCACCCAGCGTGTTGCATATGCGGCTTGTTTGTCTGTCCTGACGCATCGGCTTGGCGCAGACCCGGCATCCCGACTCCCAGAGCCGGCGGGGCGCTCGTTTCTTGGGCCGCGGCTGACTCAGGTTGGATCACCGCCGCACATTGCGGATTCATTCTCCTCCGATGTCCTCCGATGCCCTCCGGAGGACATGCTCGATGCTTCCACGGCCAAAGTATAAATAGCGGCTCCCGCACGGCACGCACCCTCTCCACACATCGAACCCCACTTGCCTTTGCGTCATCCAATCCAACCCAGCTCTCCCGCTCTGATTCCTACTTCGCCCGTGAAGCAATGACCTCCTCCCGCTCCTACCACGACGTCATGGTCGCCCTCGACGACTCCTGCTTCGGCACCCTGGCCCTGGAATATGCCTTTGAGCATGTTTTGCACAACAGCGACAACCTCTTTGTCGTCTCGGTTGTGAGGCCCAGTAACGCCATCTCGGCCAAGCTGAGCCCTCTCAACATCGGTAGGTCTCTTGGTCCTGCAACTCAAGCCCCGCCCGCTCGTACACTCCCTTGTGCTCACCTCCTTGCTCTGCGATTCTGGCGACGGACAGCCACTGCCGACATTGACATGCAGTTTGTCGTAAGTATTCTCCCGACCACTGCCGGGGCTGAACTGCATACTATCTACATTCATGCTGTTGCCCTGTAGAGGCTTCCCGTTCGCTCGCTCACCCATTCACCCACGGCGCTGCACGGCCCCCATAGATTGCAAAGAAGGCCCAAGCTCTTGTCGACGAGTTCTCCGCCAAGTACTCCAAGCGTGTTAACGTCCTTGTCAAGACCTTTATCGGCGACCCTCGCCATGTCGTCGTTACCTATGCCAACGATGTCAAGGTCAAGCTTATTGTGATGGGTAGCCGTGGTCTTTCCGGCATGACTCAGTAAGCACTCGCCATGCATTGCTTCACCATGCATCATCGCTTCACCATGCATCCACACATCCGCACACGTTGCCCCGACTAATATCTCGCCCTTTTGTCCTTAGCATGCTCGGAAGTGTTTCGTCCCATGTCGTTCAACATGCATCTGTTCCCGTACTGGTGGTTCGTCCCCCAGGAGAGTGTCTCCAGCCCAATGTCGAAACTAAACCAGTGCTGGAACAGCCGCTGGAGCAGCCCTCGGCGAGTCTGGTCGAAGCCAACTGATACCCACCCGCTGAAACCACTTCCTTCGAATGTCCAAGACCACTGCTCGGACTGGAGCGCTCTTGGCCCATCCAACAAGCTGTATTCTGCATCTCCGTCTCCGTCTTTTGTTCCGTTGTGGGTCCTTGCGTTTGGCACCACCATCCTATCGAATAATCCGCAGCATTCTCATTGGCAACGCTCCACACATGCAATGTCCTGAGCTTCTTCCTTGTATTTCAATGCTTCTCAATACCATTCATATCATAAATCCGATACCATGGCCCTCTGGCAGAGCGTGTGCACGGGGTTGACCAACACACATCGAGTGGATGCACCACGCTCACACATTGAGTGGACGCACTATACCACATCGCCACAGGAGATCGACCAAGTGTATTCAAGACCAAACCAACGAAAATAAAGAGATTGCCAACCAGGACAGGAAACAATCGCATGGTTTGTTCACTGGGTCTACGAAAGTTCAGC
The DNA here is from genome assembly GCF_025602895.1 of Polychytrium aggregatum. NCBI lineage: Eukaryota > Fungi > Chytridiomycota > Chytridiomycetes > Polychytriales > Polychytrium > Polychytrium aggregatum. Next base: position 74,695 of record NW_026516361.1, read on the forward strand.
AGGCGCTGTCCGGCTTCGTTTTTGAATAAGCTGTACATCTGCCCGCCGTTTCACGACTTGATGTATCGAGTCAGTCGAACCACAGACAAGCCTTTGGGGTCCCCCCCCCCGTTGAGGTGCACTACATATCAAAAGAGACTGCACCGCTGGACTTCTTGGTCACTTCGAGGCGATATATCTTGGTTGGGTCGAGTGCGCCGGCGTTCTTGGGGACGAAATGGATCCGCTTCTCGGCCACGTCGCTGCGGATGGCAATCTCGTCACCCGGAGGAGCCGTCCACTTCAAGGACACTCCATGCGGGTAGATGACCTTTGTGTCGATCGAGAGCGATGCAATCGCATCCGCAGTCGACTCGACGGTGCCACCAAACGACAGCTCGACCACATAGTGGCCCGAGGCTTGGTCAATCTTCTGGCTCTCGATGGCAGCGTAGGCGGCGGGTTGCTTGGCATTGTTGGGCCACAGGAAGGGCGGAGCGCCGTGGCTCTTGAGGTATGCGACCACACGGGCAATCAAGAGTGGCGTCTGCGTCGACACCTGCTTCACCACCGCTGTCGGGATGGAGCCACCAATGTCGATGTCGACAATGTAGGTGATGTCAAGACCGCCCGGTACGGCCGACGACGGCCGGAGGATCCAGCCGGAGATGGCCAGGTTGGCCCGCACCTTGTCCTTTGCAGGCGGGTACTGCTGGTTGAGTTCGGGAACGCTGAACTGATACAGATAGTGGTGATCGCCTTCTTGAGCAGCATCACTCATGCCGACAATGTCACGTCCACTGCCGACAGTAACGATGCCAGATGAATGCTTGAGATTGGCAGTACAGAAAACAGCCTGCGTCCAAGACAGCGTCGCTCAGCAAGGATAAGGACTGGAGTAAAACTCACCTCACGATCGGCCAAAACCCGTATTGCAGGGTTTGGAACACATAGGCGGTGGAGTTGAAAATCTTCAAGGCCTGGCCACCCTCGGTGCGAGAGTCCCCTGGAAGCGTGAATCCGGCCGGTCCGGAGCAAGCGCCATGGCAGGAGCGGCCATCGTCCGAATCACAGCCGCGGAAACGTAGTTGACAGGGCACGAAGTAGTTCATGCCATGAGAATCAAAGCAGCAATCGGGATATGAACGGCAGACGTGGTATCAGTACCGCGTGGCCCGTGGGATGTGAAGTCGCAGCTCAATCGAGCAGAAGCCCCGAAACTCACAGTGCTTGCGGAGTTCGCCAAAGCTCGCGACTGAGAAAACGTCCTCGAGACTGCACTCGGCCGGGCCGTAGGTGGCATCGCCACGGATGATGGGCACGCTTGCCGACGAGCTGCCCGAATATGTCTTGAGGGTGACGCCTTCGGACTTCTGGACCGTGGTCCAATCTTGCGAGTGGAAAAGGGCCTTGAGCTTTTGGAGCGCATCGGCTCGGGCCTCTGGGTACGGGATGGATGCCATGGCGGGAGGAGGCAGGCGGTCGAGAGGAGAGGAGAGGAGAGGAGAGCGCGGTGCTGGCAAGACAGGGATGTGGCCAGGGTCCGGTCGGTATTTCACGAGCCCGCATGCTGGCGCGCCAAGGCAAATGACCCGTTTTTCCAGAGCGAATCCGGAGAAACCCGCCGCCCCACTGCCCCACCGGGCCTGGACACTGCTCGCTCGTTCGGCAGACCTAGGCGAGATCCTCCATCGGGCACCGACAGCAGCACCGGCTGTGGCGCCGCATTAATAATGCTCGATTGATAGGCGCCGCTCGATAACTGCGGCAGCATATATTTCGTTGTCGATTTCACAACACTACCGCTTTCGTGCCAAGCCCAAGCGTCTGTCAGCACCGCTTGATACCAGGATATTGGACGGGCTTGGGAGCCATGGGAGGTGGTGCGGTGCGAGCCAAGCCCTCCACCAACCCTCGCAAATGTTTGCAGTGCAGGGCTCACACAATCAGGTCGAGCTCGTAGCGCTGGTAGATGTTGTTGCTGTCGTTCTCGGCTCGGGGATAGTAGCCCACAAGGGCGCCTTGGGCACCGATGTACAAGCTGTTGTATATCTTCCAGTAAATCTCGCGCACTCGGCGAGCGGGATGGAACAGCCCTTGAAGAACGTACTGCAGAATCACGGCTGGGCCCAAAGCCACACGCAGTCCCTCGATGGCCTCCATGACAGCATTGATAACGTGCGGCGAGGTTTCTGTTGGCAAAGGCACGTCGGGTCAGTCGGTGGCGAACAGAGGCAGCAAACTCAATCGCCCTGAGCCGAGTCTGTCCTTTCTCTTGCCTGCATTCAGTCACTAGCGGGTGCGGGATTCAAGTCGAGAGAGCAGCGACACATGTTCCAAAACCAGATTTCCCAAACGGCTCAGCGGTGCGCTCGTTCTTGCAAATTGCATGGCAACTTACCAAAGATGTTCGGCCAGACATAGTTGAGGAGATGATGCATGGCGTCCTCGCAGCCCAGACCAACGACACCGAGGGCCATGTGCTTGACCGTGGTGCAGGCCGTCTGGCGATGGACCAGATCGCGGTCCATCAGAGCATCCTCCAGCAGCGGCGTGACCGCATAGACATAATCCTTGCCCATCTCGCCAATGTACTCGAACAGGAAGCTCAAACTCTTCAAAACGCCGTTCTGGACGTTGAGCTCCGGAACGCGGTACTCGTTCATGAGCGCCGGCAGGACCGTGAAGGGTGAGCACGTTTCGGCAACGATGGCAATGGCAACGGTGGTGCACACACGGTTCTGGCGCTCCTGGACCTTGAGGTTGTTCAAGAGCGTTGCCAGTACATCCTGCGGACCAATCGCCTTGGCAATGTAGCCGAAAGTGTTGACAGTGGCACGCTGGATTGCCTTTTTGTGGGCCTTGAGCATGTCCAGGAGCTCGAAGCAGATGCGCATCCATTCGCGGGCCGAGACATACTCGGCGCCACGATCAGCGATGCGGCCAACCAGGTCGATGCAGTTCTCCTGCACCTTCTCGTGTCGGTTCTTCAGGATCGGAGTCAGCCGAGGAAGGAGCTCCTTGATGGGGGGAGTCATGTTGCTCATGCCAATGACATTGACGATGCTCTTGAGAGCACCCAGGATACTGCCGAGCACCTCTGGATACTCTTCGCCAAGATACTCATACAGAATCACACCGAGCTTAGCCATGACGGCCTCTTCACCGCAGTTCTTCATCACGACGACGATCCGGGAGATCAAGTCGGCAGCCTGCTGACGGACCTTGGCGGATTTGTTGTTGAGGCGCCATCGGATGTTGCCCTCGATCTGAGTGATGTAGGGCTTGACGCGCAAACCAAGCGAGTTCACGACCGTGCCAAAGCCGTTCAAGATGACAACGTCTTCAATGGTCTGCTGCTGGAAGGCATACAAGATGCCGTCAATCAGGATCTCCTCGAGGCGATCGTCGATATCGGCCGTGCCGAGCTCCGAGACCACCTTGTCGATCGTCTCCATAACCATCTTGCGATAGGGCTCGCTCTCGTCCTTCAGATCCTCGACGATCCGCTTGACGATTTCAGAGACTCCGACCTTGCGGGCCAGCTCGACTGTCGTCTCGACCAGTTGCTTATAATTGCGGCGGTCCAGAGCCATCCTTCGAACCCAAAAGTGCTTGAAGAACTCGTCCAGGATCTGGGTGCGGATGTATTCGGCCGAGACGCCATCCGTCGCCGTGCACTGCTTGACGACCTTGAGAACGATTTTCTTCATTTCTTCATCGGGTGACTGGAACTCGCGGATCAGAATCACCATCACTTGGCGAGTGTAGAAGTTGGCGTGCTCGGGGGCCATCAGGGGGATGATGTAGCCAACGGCCTTCAAGAATGCAGCCAGACCTTTGCCGCGATGCTTCTTGGTGCCCTCCCAGAGTGGACGCAGGGCCGAGTCAAAGGATTCGATGCCGTATGGTGCAGCTGCTTCAGCCAAAGCCGCAATTGCCAGTGCGCTGATGGTTCGCACTTTCTGCTGTTCATCGGTGATCCCGTGGACGATGGCCTCAACCAAACTCTTGAGGTGCGGAAGGACAGCGCAGCCCATCAGAATGGCGATTTGCTGCACAATCTTGATGCCTGTATGTCGCGCCTGCCACGACTTTTGCGACCGACACACGGCGCGCAAGAAAGGAAGGAGCTGAGGAATGCCGAGCGCCGAGGCGACGACCGAAAAGGCTCGCGCAGTGGTGTTGCGGACATATTCATCGGGGTTATCAATGTCCGGGCGCATGGTTGGGATCATAAAGGCCAGGCCGGCAGCCTTACTGAGGTTGCTGATGATCTCGCGTCCTTCGACGCGGGCGTAGTAATCCTCGTCAATGAGCAGCGGCTCGATGACGACAAGGATTTTGTGAACGTACGGGCGAACAAGGTCGTCGAGCTTGTAGAGGATTCGGTCAATGACCTTGACAAGCAAGTGGCGCTCCTGGTCCTCCAGGGTGGGTGACATGAGCAGCGGGAGGATCTGGTTGAAGAGCGGGCCGGCACCAAACTCGCGGGCCTTGTCCGTGATCTGTCGCAAGGCGATCTTGCGAATGGGCGGCGTGCCATTCTTGATCTTGAGAAGCAGGCGCATGATCTTGCGCTCCTTGAGCTCGTCCACGGACAGATCCGACTCTTCCTTTTCATCAAAGAGCTTTCCAAAGTGCTGCATGTCCTCGGGCTTGAAGAACTGGAGATTTCCGACGCCGGAAAGCTCCGGAGGAATATCATACTGCTGGTGCCGATCCTCTTCCTGCATCATGAAGCCGGCGCCAACCTGACCGGCCATCGGGGTGGGTGTTTGCATGAGCTTGCGCGCAGGGGTGCGGATAGGCTGGTAAGTGGCTGGGGGCTCAAGGATCTTGTAGCCAGTCGTGGGAAACATAGCATCGAGCTCCTCGTCGGTGAGCTCTCGGTTCCGGTAGTCGATTTCCTTTTCCCAGCGCATTGCATTGACGGCCTCGGGGGTCATGGGGACCTGGACCTGTCCAGGCGTCGGCGTGAGCAAACCCAAGCCTCCAACCGGGGTAGCTGCGAACTGGGACGACCCAGCAACAGGGGTCTCGTCCCAACGCGACCGCCTGCCAGCTGTCGGTGTGGCAGCCGGCCCGGCCTGCTTGGGAGTCGCATCCCACTGTGTGCTTGCGGCCACAGGGGTCTCGTCCCATCGATTGCGTTTGCGCGGGGTCGGAGCGGCTGAGGCAGCAACGGGGGTCTCGTCCCAGCGGTTCGAGGACGCCTTGGTGGGCTTCTCGTCCTCCTCCCACTCGGACTTGGGCGGGCTGGTGCTGTGACTCTCGCTATCGGATGTAGGGACAACAGCAGCCTGGTCCCAGCGACGTTTCCGAGGCGCAGGCTGTGTCGACGAGCTCGCAGCCGCTCCGGACTTGTCATTCTCGGCAGCCTCGCTCCGCTTCTCCTGGATCAACTTCCGGACACGGGCTTCCTCCTTCTCCAGTTCGGCCTCTCTCATGACGTCAGCATAACTGCGCTGCCCAGCCGTGGGCTCTTGGTTGGAAAATGCATCGACTCGCTCGGGGGATAGCTGGCGGTTCAGACGCCGCTTGCGGTAATCGTCCTCGCGATCGATGACCTTGCGGGAGGTGCGTGCCATGGGGTCGAGGCTGTCCTCATCATCGGCCCCGAGAGTAGCCATCTCATCCAGGATGGCCTTTGGGGCAGTGTAGGATGCCAGCCTCTTCTTGGGCTGCGTGTGCATCGGGTCAAAGTCGTCGTGGCTCTCGTTGATGGGCAGCGAGTCGTCGTACTCGGCATGAGCCCCGCCCGAAGAGCCAAAGCCCTCGACTTCGTCGTATGTGTTGGTGGATCGGCCAAAGGCGCTGCCTTTTGCCAGAAGAGCCTTGCGCTGCTCCTGGATGGCACGGATATCGTCATCTTCAACTGCATTGCAGAGATCGAGATGTGGGAGTAGTTAGTAGCTGGTCAGCAACCACTCGGTGCCATTTGGGGAAGGGTGCCGTTCGCGGATCGCCCCAGAGGTGACGAGCGACTGGCCATCATCAATGCTCAGCACAAGCAACTGGACAGGTGTAACCAACAGGCCAGAGCATCAGCGATCTGTCGGCCAGACATGGGGATCAGCAGGACGGACCAAGAAACGAGATCTTGGGAGAGTGCGACAGCGCCCTGACGCACGCCGCTCCGGTCGAGGATACCGAGTCTCAACTCACCGTCGCTCATGGTTCCACTTCCCGGCGCCGATCAGATGCTGATGGATGTGCAATACGATGCCGCTGCAGACGGTGCGATCAGATCGACACGGTATGCGCAGGGTGGTCGGGGTCGATGGTGGTCCGAGGCGGTCGGCAGGGCGGGGCTGATCGAGATTCTGGTTCTCCGCGCCGCTCTCGGCGAGGGCGTCTCGCCACGGCGAGCAGCACCGACAGACGGCTCTCGCCTCAGTCGCATATGAATTCATTTGGTGCCCAGGCCCGATTTTTTTGTTTGACCCTGGTCTTGGAATCAGGACAGCGAGAACACCACCAAAGCCGACAGTAGCAGGATCGGATTGACAACGGAGCGAAGCGTGCTTTGACTGTAAAGACAAGTGCATCAGCTGAGACTACACTCTTTGTCGGGCCCAAAGCAGCCGAGACCAGGACAAGCCAGAAGCCGGCAGGAACCAACAGCAACGGCAACGACAACGGCAACACGAACCCGGCTACCGAAACAGCTGAACGCACAACAACTCGCCGGCACTGTTGGCCAACTCCTCCTCTATCTCGCAAAGATAGCTTACAAGCCAGATCACACCGCAACCACAATGGCGTCACCGCACAACTCCCCTGGAAAAGACACATCCACACCATTGCAGCTGGCGTTCCCCTCGGACGATCTGTCCGTGGACCAGGACAGCGATCCCTATGCCGACAAGCTCGGCGGAGTACCTGTAAGTGCTTTCAGATCGACTCATTTTCGTCCGAGAAAGAGGTTCCACTCAAAAAGACAAGATCCGTGTTGCCATCTCGAAACGAGTGCCCGTGATGCAAAGAGCTGACCCAGCACCACTACAAACCATGCCGCAACTCGAATAACTTGTACGGCCAGGTCTGGTTCGACAGCAACATCCTGCCTGATCCCGAGTGGGCACGGTGTGGAATCTGTGGCGAACCCTTGCATCTGGTGACCCAGATTCTGGCCCAGCTGCCTAGCAAGTCAAATCAGCACGACCGGGTGTTCTACATCTTTGGTTGTAACAAGCGCGCCTGCTCGATCCAGCCCCAGAGGTAATATATATCCACCGCGATTGGCAGCAGGCTGCAAATGAAGACGAGCTATCACGGCTCGCTGTTGACCTGCAGCACTCAAATCCACGAGGGCATTGGCTCGATAGAAGCGTGGTGCCGGGGCAGCAAAGCCTGGTGATTTCTTGGCAGGACAATCTCTAAACGTCTCCTCCGGCTGGCCCAACTTGGCAATGTGCCTGCACAGCTGGAAAGCTATCAGATCGATAAAGGCCTTGAAGCCCAAACCGAAGAAGAAGAACAAAACCCCAAAGAAGCCTAATGGGAAGCAGGGCCCGGGCAAGAATGCGATCCCAATCGACTCTATCCCCGCGGATGGCTCGCAGCCATCCTCGCTCACCAACCAGACTCCAAAGAAATCCAAATCAAACGCACACTCTGCGACACCAAAATCGATCCAAAAGAAGCCCAATACCTATTCGACGCCGTCGGGTGGGGACTCGAGGTCAAATCGCACTCCAATTGCAACGCCTGTGTTTGGACAGGAGGATGTAAGTCGAGGAGAACAAGACTCTTGCAGATGGCACTCGGCCATATCCCAGGGAGTTCGGAATGAGCGGACTTGCTCAAACGTAGATCTTTCGGCCACTTACTCACTAGCCGCTCCCTGAATCGGGCGAACCCGAGCAGGATCCGTGGGGGCCGACTGCGATGACATCTGAGCCAGCATTTGGGGGCCCGCGCTCGCCCATGCCCACATTCGGATCCAACCCCATTTCCCCTTCGAATCGAGTGCTCTCGACGCCGACAAAGAGACCCACCAAACCGTCGTCGCCGTCGATCACGCCCTCCTCAGAAATCTCGGATCTACTGACCACACGGGACCAAAAGTATGCCTGGCTGGATGAACCAGAGGTACAAAACGTAAGACATGGCCACACGGCGGAACCAGACAGCGCTCGCCCGTATATCTGGATATCTTGATATCATTTGATGACACCGCGGTTTAGAGCTCGACCCTGTATTTGATTCGGGGGACAGATTCGCATACTCATCTGCTACCCACACACACTTCGCATACTTGAGCAGGCACTGCCAAAGCAGCCGGATTTTAATCAACCGGATGATGAAGATGAAGACAACGAGATAGCTGCCAAGGTTGTCGGAGTTGCGTCGACAAAAGACCAACCTGTTGCCACACTGACCCCAAAGAAGCCCAAGTCGCGGAAGCGAGGCAAGAAAAAAGGAGTGGATCAGACACCAAAGCCTAGCGAGCAGCACTCCAAGGCTCCGGAGGAAACGGATCCGGCGCCGTCTCCACACAATCAGCTAGAGCCGCAGTCACAACCTTCTCCCGCTGCAGAGGATGTCCCAGAAGCGCCGCTTCATGTAGCCGATTCAGATGTGAAGAGCGACGGCGAATACTCCCAGCCGGAGCCACACGGGCCCCAGCTGAGTATCGAGGAGCTACGAGGTGGGAATTGCCGCCACTCGAGAGCACAGAAGGAAGGTGGCTATGTTGTAGGAGACGGATCTGACACCCTGAACTGCTCTGCCTTTAGAACGGTGGCAGCATCCACGACCGTTTCCCGCGTGCTACCTCGAGTTTGCTCACGAATCCCAGGGCGAGCAAAATTACGACTATGAGATGTTCCTGCTGGCTCAGTACCGAAAGTCGGAAGAATGCAGCGAGCTTGATGATGCGCTGCTGCTGCAGAGTATGGAGAAGGAGGGACTTTTAGACGCCTCGGAGGGGGCCGGAGGCGGTGGCGGATGGGGCGGGGAGGCCTACGAAAAAATGAAAGGCCCCAAGGGGTTCAACAAGGCCTTCAAAAAGTTCATCAAGATTGTTGCGGAGGAGCCTGAGCAATGCATCAGGTAGGCATAACTGCTGCTTGGATACAGATGGGACGGACATGAAGGGACAAGATTGTGGCTCACGGGTCGGCAACACTAATCCATGGCACCGACGGCAAAGGTACGGCTTCCAAGGCGATCCGCTCTATTACAGCAACGATGAGACGTGGAGCAAGCTCACCAAGGAAGGGCCGCCGCCCTGTCCCAAGTGCAAGGAGCCGCGCACCTTTGAGTTTCAGCTCATGCCCGCGATTCTCTCGGTACTTCCCACCGAACGGTTCGCCACGGAGCACCTGGACACTACCGTCGGGGCTGGGCCAAAGGCAAAGGACCCAAAAGCAGCGTCGAGAGCACCGGATCGCCCGGACCTTGACGCATTTCTGAGCCAGTATGCGCTGGGCATGGAATGGGGGACGGTTTTAATCTTTAGTTGCTCGAAAGACTGTGACGGCTTCGATCACGCCAAAGACGACGAGTGCAGCGGCAGAGTCGCCTTCTTCGAGGAGCACATTGTCGTTCAACGTGAAAGCATTGATGGGGCAGCCTGAGAAGCAAAGCAAGCTGGGAAGTTCGGGGTTTAATCGCTGTACTTTTCTAGAGAAGCGAAGAATGACTAAGCAACGACATGTGTTGCCGTTTATCCAATTAGCGGTACAAGCCTTGTGCATGATGATTGTCAATAGGACGAATCGTCCCTAAGAATAGGACCGGATAGCACGTCCATGCGCTTGTCCGTGATGGGCCACTGCTGCACAGGGACCGCATTTAACGGCAGGACCGCGCAAGCAGGACGAACAGTTGTATGCGCCTCCCTAACCTTCGCCCACGAGATATCGGTGGTTCCAGCACTGTGTATCGGCAACAATACTCACGATTGCGATGGCATGGAGTCGCAGGAGGTTGTTGGCAGCACATTGGCGTTCCCCGAGCGAGTGGTGTGAAGGAAATGTATTCGCGATTGGAACCACAAATAGCGACGGGAGTGATGGCTGAGATCCAGCAGCCGCATCTACTCATGTGCCGCTGAGAAGCCTGTAAACTAAGCATGGATCCCCAAAGATGCACCACAGTCCTTGTGCATTTCGATGACGATGCCGATGCCGATGCCGATGCCGATGCCGATGCCGATGCCGATGCCGATGCGGATACAGAGAAATATGAAATCACCAAACCAAGAGTAGAATCAAGTGAGCCCCATCACAGAGGCGACCATGCACCGTCAGGAATCTAGAACGGCGTTTGGCCGACGATATTCCCTCTATATGTGCGAGGACAGAAACCAACCGGCAGGTATCAGTGTGGGATGTCGAAAGTACATCGCGCCGCGGAGACCACTCCAGTGAGCCACGGCAGACAGCCCGGGAATGGAGAGGGCTTGAACTCACGCTGGGAAGTAGTTGCACACCACGGTGTATGGGAAGGGATCGCTCGTTACGCCTACGGCACATCCGACAGTTTTTGTCGTCTTCCATACGATCTAGTCGTCCAAGGGATCAAAGCGGCGATAATGAGAATATGAATGCCTCAAATCGAGGGGCAACTTTGCATAATATCCGGACTGGCGGCGATATCCAGGTATCCGAAACAGACCTGTGTGTAGTGCCCATAGAGCTCAAAGCTGCCCTGAGGGATGACTTCGCCGTGGTAGTTGACGCTCTCGGCGCCCCACGATGCTACCGCCTGTTTGCATGAAACCGGGCTTCCGGTACTGGCATATAGGTTTTGTCCCTCGCCTATACATTGTCGCAAGAACGGATTTGTGTTATGGCTACGACAGAAGCCGCATACAGGATACACAATAGAAATCCGAGGGCAAAGCTGAGCGGGTGGCGTTATATTGCTGGAAAGTGAGATCGAACGGGGCGACGTAATAAGTCATATGACGAAGGCAGGCCCACATACCGGACTGACTGGGAATCCAATGGTTGAATCCCTGGTGATTCTGAAACCACAGCTGCGCGTCATTGGCAATGCTACTATCCCACGTAAGCGATGGCAATCCGAGTTGATTTCGGATGGTGTTGTGGGCACTGAGGCAATCGATGATATCTTGTGAGAGCACTGGGGATGGGGATGGGGATGGGGATGGGGCCACTGATGATGACGGTGTGGGCGACGGAGACGGCGATGCCGCTTGAAACAAAGGGAATTTAGAACCGTTGGGCGGTGAGCACTGACTCGAGCTCAGGCTTGCGCCAGAAGGGTATGAATTCCGGCATGCGAACGACGGTGGGACGCCGATCGGCGAGGCGGTGGGCCGCGGAGATTCGCTTACCGCATTTTTGGCAGGCCCACACAAGCCGAGGGGTACTGTTCAAAGACCAGACTGGCTCAGACGTGCCATCCGCGTACAGTATGTAGATAACCATGTTTCCGTCAGCCTGAATGCTGAGGAGGAATGTTGCGTTGCTCTGACCCTTTGGCTTGCCGACATTGCTTCCGGTTGCGGCAACGGCAGTTGTCACGCCAGCTGCACTTGTCCGGTAAACAACCAGATTGCCGTCGCTCTGAAGTGTGGCAAACGTTTTGCCCTGGCCACCATCGAGGGTGTTGGACGAGTATCGGGGCTGGATCGTCGGTGGAGTGGCTGTATAGCTGTAGAGCACCAAGTTGCCATCGAGCTGCATCGACAGAAAGTATGCGGAGCCGCTTGAAAGCCCAAAGACAAATCGGTTGCTGCCTTGCGAAAGAGACTGGTTTTCAAGCAGAACTGCCCCACCGATACCGTTGCAGATGACTCCGGTTTGGCTTGTGAAGGTCGGAATCGTACAGTTGGTGAAGGCCGAGCAGGCAGTGACGGCTGCCGGGGGTGCATGGAGGCATTTTGGATGGCTGTTAATTGCAAGGCATTATAGATCACCCCATTGAACAGATTCGAATCACAGGCTCCTTTTGATGCAGACGACACGATCCATACCGAGACAGAGAAAGAAGGCAACGGAGAGAGTACGGGGCATATTGAGCAGTTTGGTTGGCGAGGCACTTGATCGAGGGCTGCGATCGACGATTGGGGGCTAACGTGAGAGGCTCGTTTTGTATCTGGCTGTCTATGCCCTCTCCTTTGAAGTGACGCCGATCGGATGGTGCCCGACGATGTATAAGAGTGCCACAGATTGCAGGAGGAGGACGGGTTCGGCGGGAGGGATGGAATAACCAAAGGGATGGAATAACCAAAGGGATGGAATGGCCAAAGGGATGGAGTGGCCAGAGAGCCTTGGCCAGGGTTGTTGTTGTCAGCGAGAATGGGTCTGTCCCTGGAGCCTTCACCCTCGAGTTGTTTGTCCAAAGGCAGGCGGGCAACGGCTGGAGGATCAGATGAGGATCGGATGAGAGGGGTCACGTCCCCGGCCCTGATGCCCAGCTCATGCAAACAACGACGTCGATGGCGACGGCGAGGCGGGTAAGACGAGATGTGTGGGCGAAGTGGACGATATGTGCGGGGCGGTGGGTGAGTGGTGGGCGAGCGGTGGGTGAGCGGTGGGTGAGCATGGCCAGGGCCATGACAGGGCCCAGCCAGGGACAAAATGGCGGCAACGGGATGTTGCACAAGCAGCTGGTGTAACATGAATGTACAATAACCGTCTGGTAGGCGAGGCGGTGGACGAGGCCAACAAGTCCGCATTGGTCCAGTGGCTAGGATCCCTCGCTTTCACCGAGGTGGCCGGGGTTCGATTCCCCGATGCGGAAGACATGCCTTCTTGGCTCAGTTGGCAGAGCGTCTGCCTAGTAAGCAGAAGGTCACCAGTTCAATTCTGGTAGAAGGCATTTTTTGCTCGCTTTTTGCTGTCCATGCTGTCCGTGCTTCGATCTGTCTGCCACTGATCGCTCGCTCGTCTCTCTGCATGCTCTGATGTTCTGGTGTCCCTCAGCCCTGTGCTGCACACTCAGTTCTGTATCCTCCATCATCCATCATCCATCCTCCATCCTCTCCCCTGTACACTCTACTCTGCTTTCCCACTGTCGGTCTCGGTTTCGGCTCCAGTTCTTCCGCTGTGATGTGTCTGTTGCTCCGTTGCTGACCCGGGTGGTGGTGCTGCATTATACCGCCAGCAGTCCATCACCACCCGGTCGTGCCGTTGCCCTGATCTCGGCCGACCCTGCTTTCTTTCTGCTGCCGCACCACTCTGTCCAGCGTCGTCCTGCTCCACTCTGGCACCTCAACCACACTTTCATCCCCAATGCTTGTCGTCTCCATTCATTTTCTCATCGTTCCACTGTCTCACTGTTCCTTGCTTCGATGGCTCTGTCGACTATCCTCCGAATCACTCTCAACTCTCGGTGCTGTCATCATTTCTCATCACTCTCATATGCAGTATCACCTTTCCCGATACAACCCACATCCGCTCCACCCAATCTGTACCCACGGTGCCACAACATCCACTCCGACATTCCCATCAAAGTCGCCACGTTCCAATTGTCGGTGCTACTCCATCGTTGCATCTCCGCCTCCATTTTACTCGCACATTTCGCCTCCTGCTATTTGCTGCTTGAGTCCGACTGCTCGTGCCGACTGCTCGTGCCGACTATCAGTAACACTCACTTGTGTGTCGACAAGTATTGGCCTTGATATGGTTTCGACTGATGATCGCCCAACCCACACCACAATCGACTCGATCTTGTGGAAATGCCAGCTTCGCCATCCCTCGAGTTGACTCGGCCAGCTTTCCGATTCGTGCTCATACATATGGCCTCACGGATGATATGGACCGACCCACTCATCAAGCACTCTGAGCCTGTGTCGGCTTCTGCCACCACGCATCCCTCCAACTGCATCACCAACGCACCATTGTCCATGAGGTTGAGTTTGGCTGATCCATCGTCCGACGGAACCGACTGCCATCGTCCCGATCGATGTCGAGCCGCATTTGAAGTCTCGCAGCAGCCTCTCACTCCTGCATAGCCTCGCACCTCCAGCTGCCCACCAAACAGCCGTGGATTTCCCAGCCACAGCTTCAAATGCAAGTGCAAGTCCACTCATTATGGGGAAATCAGGCATGCACCACATGATCTTGATTGCGACTCCAACGAGCAGCTTGTCTCAGCCGACGAGGCACCGACAACCACAGCAACAGTTGTTGTCGTAGTAATCAGCGTCGCAGCAATTCGCTGGTTGAATGGCAGCGGCCCTGTTCCTGGGATCAACCGATCTGTCCCTGGTCGACACACAATCTCGTCCAATTGTTAGCCATGAGTGGTGAGCATCGCTGAGTGGACCAGCAAAGCTGATGGAACGGATACTGATTGCCAGGTCGAGGGTCGCATCGATGAAGTGATTCGCAGATGATGGAGATGATACCGAAATGGATGTGTGGAATATTAACGGGCTGCAGCAGCGAGCCAACCGCGCCTGAGTGCAACTGCCTCAGACAGGACTGTCGCGGAAGGGACGAGGAGCGGGCAGTCCTTTGGAGCCTGGGATCGAGGCGGGACGTACTCCATATCGGTGGGACGTGGAGGTGGAGGGGTTTCTGCAACAGTGAGCAGTCGGGTTCTCTATGCTGGCCCGTGCCGCAGACAAAGATTCGGTCCATGGTGAATTGAGACCGAGTGTGACTGAGTGTGGCCAAGGGCCAGTCGCAGTCAAGTTCGAGGAAGTCTGAAAGTGGGATGCGACTCCAGCGGATCCGACAATTCCGAGGATGGAGGGCGTCGCAGGCAATGCCGATGCTGTCTGTTTTTGCAAAATACTCTCGCAGTGGACCGGTCCGGGGAAGAACGAATGATGCGCCATAGCCAGAGCCAATCCGATATTGGCAGAACAGCAGCGGGCAGCCAACCAAGGTGCGACGATGAGTTGGGGGATGGCGATATCGCAGGGACAGAACGAATTGATGCCGGGGACAGGTGTTGGGTCGCAGTGGCGACGATGAAGCAATGTGTTGCAGCGACGATGAGCCGCGAATTCTGCGGGTTGGTCGGTGGGCCGGCGAGTTGGGGAT